>NW_026089456.1:0-81877 GCF_933775445.1 Argentina anserina
TGTTTACTATTGCAATTTGAGTATCTTTTCAATTCTCGTTTGAGTATCTTTCTGAACGTCTTTCGATGCGAGTTTTTCTTGAATTTGAGAGTTTTTCCAGTGTGGGGGTGTGTTTCTTTCAAACTGAGTATCTTTATATCGTTTGAGTATGTTTACTATTCCAATTTGAGTATCTTTTCAATTATCGTATGAGTATCATTCTGTAAGGCTTTCTGATGCGAGTTTTTCTTGAATTTGAGACTGTTTCCAGTGTGGGCGTGTTTTTCTTTCAAACTGAGTATCTTTCTATCGTTTGAGTATGTTTGCTATTCATATTTGAGTATCTTTTCAATTCTCGTTTGAGTATCTTTCTGTAAGGCTGTCTGATGCGAGTTTCTATTGAATTTGTGAGTGTTTCCAGTGTGGGCGTGTGTTTCTTTCAAACTGAGTATCTTTCCATCGTTTGAGTATGTTTACTATTGCACTTTGAGTATCTTTTCAGTTCTCATATGAGTATCTTTCTGTAAGGCTTTCTGATGCGAGTTTCTATTGAATTTAAGAGTGTTTCAGTGTGGGCGTGTGTTTCTTTCAAACTGAGTATCTTTCCATCGTTTGAGTATGTTTACTATAACAATTTGAGTATCTTTTCAGTTCTCGTTTGAGTATCTTTTTGAACGGCTTTCTGATGCGAGTTTCTATTGAATTTGAGAGTGTTTCCAGTGTGGGCGTGTTTTTCTTTCAAACTGAGTATCTCTCTATCGTTTGCGTATGTTTACTATTGCAATTTGAGTATCTTTTCAATTCTCGTTTGAGTATCTTTCTGTAAGGCTTTCTGATGCGAGTTTCTATTGAATTTGAGAGTGTTTCCAGTGTGGGCGTGTTTTTCTTTCAAACTGAGTACCTCTCTATCGTTTGCGTATGTTTACTATTGCAATTTGAGTATCTTTTCAATTCTCGTTTGAGTATCTTTCTGAACGGGTTTCGATGAGAGTTTTTCTTGAATTTGAGAGTGTTTCCAGTGTGGGCGTGTTTTTCTTTCAAACTGAGTATCTTTCTATCGTTTGAGTATGTTTGCTATTCCAATTTGAGTATCTTTTCAATTCTCGTTTGAGTATCTTTCTGTAAGGCTGTCTGATGCGAATTTCTATTGAATTTGTGAGTGTTTCCAGTGTGGGCGTGTGTTTCTTTCAAACTGAGTATCTTTCCATCGTTTGAGTATGTTTACTATTGCACTTTGAGTATCTTTTCAGTTCTCATATGAGTATCTTTCTGTAAGGCTTTCTGATGCGAGTTTCTATTGAATTTAAGAGTGTTTCAGTGTGGGCGTGTGTTTCTTTCAAACTGAGTATCTTTCCATCGTTTGAGTATGTTTACTATAACAATTTGAGTATCTTTTAAGTTCTCGTTTGAGTATCTTTTTGAACGGCTTTCGATGCGAGTTTCTATTGAATTTGAGAGTGTTTCCAGTGTGGGCGTGTTTTTCTTTCAAACTGAGTATCTCTCTATCGTTTGCGTATGTTTACTATTGCAATTTGAGTATCTTTTCAATTCTCGTTTGAGTATCTTTCTGTAAGGCTTTCTGATGCGAGTTTCTATTGAATTTGAGAGTGTTTCCAGTGTGGGCGTGTGTTTCTTTCAAACTGAGTATCTTTCTATCGTTTGAGTATGTTTACTATTGCAATTTGAGTATCTTTTCAATTATCGTATGAGTATCATTCTGTAAGGCTTTCTGATGCGAGTTTCTATTGAATTTGAGAGTGTTTCAAGTGTGGGCGTGGATTTCTTTCAAACTGAGTATCTTTCTATCGTTTGAGTATGTTTGCTATTGCAATTTGAGTATCTTTTCAATCCTCGTTTGAGTATCTTTCTGAACGTCTTTCGATGCGAGTTTTTCTTGAATTTGAGAGTTTTTCCAGTGTGGGGGGTGTGTTTCTTTCAAACTGAGTATCTTTATATCGTTTGAGTATGTTTACTATTCCAATTTGAGTATCTTTTCAATTATCGTATGAGTATCATTCTGTAAGGCTTTCTGATGCGAGTTTCTATTGAATTTGAGACTGTTTCCAGTGTGGGCGTGTGTTTCTTTCAAACTGAGTATCTTTCTATCGTTTGAGTATGTTTGCTATTCCAATTTGAGTATCTTTTCAATTCTCGTTTGAGTATCTTTTTGAACGGCTTTCGATGCGAGTTTCTATTGAATTTGAGAGTGTTTCCAGTGTGGGCGTGTTTTTCTTTCAAACTGAGTATCTCTCTATCGTTTGCGTATGTTTACTATTGCAATTTGAGTATCTTTTTAATTCTCGTTTGAGTATCTTTCTGTAAGGCTTTCTTATGCGAGTTTCTATTGAATTTGAGAGTGTTTCCAGTGTGGGCGTGTTTTTCTTTCAAACTGAGTATCTCTCTATCGTTTGAGTATGTTTACTATTGCAATTTGAGTATCTTTTCAATTCTCGTTTGAGTATCTTTCTGAACGGGTTTCGATGAGAGTTTTTCTTGAATTTGAGAGTGTTTCCAGTGTTGGCGTGTTTTTCTTTCAAACTGAGTATCTTTCTATCGTTTGAGTATGTTTGCTATTGCAATTTGAGTATCTTTTCAATCCTCGTTTGAGTATCTTTCTGAACGTCTTTCGATGCGAGTTTTTCTTGAATTTGAGAGTGTTTCCAGTGTGGGCGTGTTTTTCTTTCAAACTGAGTATCTTTCTATCGTTTGAGTATGTTTGCTATTCCAATTTGAGTATCTTTTCAATTCTCGTTTGAGTATCTTTCTGTAAGGCTGTCTGATGCGAGTTTCTATTGAATTTGTGAGTGTTTCCAGTGTGGGCGTGTGTTTCTTTCAAACTGAGTATCTTTGCATCGGTTGAGTATGTTTACTATTGCACTTTGAGTATCTTTTCAGTTCTCATATGAGTATCTTTCTGTAAGGCTTTCTGATGCGAGTTTCTATTGAATTTAAGAGTGTTTCAGTGTGCGCGTGTGTTTCTTTCAAACTGAGTATCTTTCCATCGTTTGAGTATGTTTACTATAACAATTTGAGTATCTTTTCAGTTCTCGTTTGAGTATGTTTCTGAACGGCTTTCGATGCGAGTTTTTCTTGAATTTGAGAGTAGTTCCAGTGTGGGCGTGTGTTTCTTTCAAACTGAGTATCTTTCTTTCGTTTGAGTATGTTTACTATTGCAATTTGTGTATCTTTTCAATTCTCGTTTAAGTATCTTTCTGAACGGCTGTCGATGTGAGTTTTTCTTGAAGTTGAGAGTGTTTCCAGTGTGGGCGTGTGTTTCTTTCAAACTGAGTATCTTTCTATCGTTTGAGTATGTTTGCTATTGCAATTTGAGTATCTTTTCAGTTCTCGTTCGAGTATCTTTCTGAACGGCTTTCTGATGCGAGTTTTTCTTGAATTTGAGAGTATTTCCAATGTGGGCGTGTGTTTCTTTCACACTGAGTATCTTTCTATCATTTGAGTATGTTTACTATTACAATTTGAGTATCTTTTCAATTCTCGTTTGACTATCTTTCTGAACGGCTTTCGATGCGAGTTTTTCTTGAAGTTGAGAGTGTTTCCAGTGTGGGCGTGTGTTTCTTTCAAACTGAGTATCTTTCTATCGTTTGAGTATGTTTACTATTACAATTTGAGTATCTTTTCAATTCTCGTTTGAGTATGTTTCTGAACGGCTTTCGATGCGAGTTTTTCTTGAATTTGAGAGTGTTTCAAGTGTGGGCGTGTGTTTCTTTCAAACTGAGTATCTTTCTATCGTTTGAGTATGTTTACTATTGCACTTTGAGTATCTTTTCAATTCTCGTTTGAGTATCTTTTTGAACGGCTTTCGATGCGAGTTTCTATTGAATTTGAGAGTGTTTCCAGTGTGGGCGTGTGTTTCTTTCAATCTGAGTATCTTTCGATCGTTTGAGTATGTTTACTATTGCAATTTGAGTATCATTTCAATTCTCATTTGAGTATCTTTCTGAACGGCTTTCTGATGCGAGTTTCTATTGAATTTGAGAGTGTTTCCAGTGTGGGCGTGTGTTTCTTTCACACTGAGTATCTTTCTATCGTTTGAGTATGTTTACTATTGCACTTTGAGTATCTTTTCAATCCTCGTTTGAGTATCTTTCTGAACGTCTTTCGATGCGAGTTTTTCTTGAGTTTGAGAGTGTTTCAAGTGTGGGCGTGTGTTTCTTTCAAACTGAGTATCTTTCTATCGTTTGAGTATGTTTACTATTGCACTTTGAGTATCTTTTCAATTCTCGTTTGAGTATCTTTTTGAACGGCTTTCGATGCGAGTTTCTATTGAATTTGAGAGTGTTTCCAGTGTGGGCGTGTGTTTCTTTCAAACTGAGTATCTTTCTATCGTTTGAGTATGTTTACTATTGCACTTTGAGTATCTTTTCAATTCTCGTTTGACTATCTTTCTGAACGGCTTTCGATGCGAGTTTTTCTTGAATTTGAGAGTGTTTCCAGTGTGGGCGTGTGTTTCTTTCAAACTGAGTATCTTTCTATCGTTTGAGTATGTTTACTATTGCACTTTGAGTATCTTTTCAATTCTCGTTTGACTATCTTTCTGAACGGCTTTCGATGCGAGTTTTTCTTGAATTTGAGAGTGTTTCCAGTGTGGGCGTGTGTTTCTTTCAAACTGAGTATCTTTCTATCGTTTGAGTATGTTTACTATTGCAATTTGAGTATCTTTTCAATCCTCGTTTGAGTATCTTTCTGTAAGGCTTTCTGATGCGAGTTTCTATTAAATTTGAGAGTGTTTCCAGTGTGGGCGTGTGTTTCTTTCAAACTGAGTATCTTTCTATCGTTTGAGTATGTTTACTATTGCAATTTGAGTATCATTTCAATTCTCGTTTGAGTATCTTTCTGAACGGCTTTCGATGTGAGTTTTTCTTGAATTTGAGAGTGTTTCCAGTGTGGGCGTGTTTTTCTTTCAAACTGAGTATCTTTCTATCGTTTGAGTATGTTTGCTATTCCAATTTGAGTATCTTTTCAATTCTCGTTTGAGTATCTTTCCGTAAGGCTTTCTGATGCGAGTTTCTATTGAGTTTGAGAGTGTTTCCGGTGTGGGCGTGTGTTTCTTTCAAACTGAGTATCTTTCTATCGTTTGAGTATGTTTACTATTGCACTTTGAGTAACTTTTCAATTCTCGTTTGAGTATATTTTTGAACGGCTTTCGATGCGAGTTTTTATTGAGTTTGAGAGTGTTTCCAGTGTGGCCGTGTGTTTCTTTCAAACTGAGTATCTTTCTATCGTTTGAGTATGTTTACTATTGCACTTTGAGTATCTTTTCAATTCTCGTTTGAGTATCTTTCCGTAAGGCTTTCTGATGCGAGTTTCTATTGAGTTTGAGAGTGTTTCCGGTGTGGGCGTGTGTTTCTTTCAAACTGAGTATCTTTCTATCGTTTGAGTATGTTTAGTATTACAATTTGAGTATCTTTTCAATTCTCGTTTGAGTATATTTTTGAACGGCTTTCGATGCGAGTTTTTATTGAGTTTGAGAGTGTTTCCAGTGTGGGCGTGTGTTTCTTTCAAACTGAGTATCTTTCTATCGTTTGAGTATGTTTACTATTGCAATTTGAGTATCTTTTCAATTCTCGTTTGAGTATCTTTCTGTAAGGCTTTCTGATGCGAGTTTCTGTTGAATTTGAGAGTGTTTCCAGTCTGGGCGTGTCTTTCTTTCAAACTGAGTATCTTTCTATCGTTTGAGTATGTTTACTATTGCACTTTGAGTATCTTTTCAATTCTCGTTTGAGTATCTTTCCGTAAGGCTTTCTGATGCGAGTTTCTATTGAGTTTGAGAGTGTTTCCGGTGTGGGCGTGTGTTTCTTTCAAACTGAGTATCTTTCTATCGTTTGAGTATGTTTAGTATTACAATTTGAGTATCTTTTCAATTCTCGTTTGAGTATATTTTTGAACGGCTTTCGATGCGAGTTTTTATTGAGTTTGAGAGTGTTTCCAGTGTGGGCGTGTGTTTCTTTCAAACTGAGTATCTTTCTATCGTTTGAGTATGTTTACTATTGCAATTTGAGTATCTTTTCAATTCTCGTTTGAGTATCTTTCTGTAAGGCTTTCTGATGCGAGTTTCTGTTGAATTTGAGAGTGTTTCCAGTCTGGGCGTGTCTTTCTTTCAAACTGAGTATCTTTCTATCGTTTGAGTATGTTTACTATTGCACTTTGAGTATCTTTTCAATTCTCGTTTGAGTACCTTTCTCTAAGGCTTTCTGATGCGAGTTTCTATTTAATTTGAGAGTGTTTCCAGTGTGGGCGTCTGTTTCTTTCAGACTGAGTATCTTTCTATCGTTTGAGTATGTTTACTATTGCAATTTGAGTATCTTTTCAATTCTCGTTTGAGTATCTTTCCGTAAGGCTTTCTGATGCGAGTTTCTATTGGGTTTGAGAGTGTTTCCAGTGTGGGCGTGTGTTTCTTTCAAACTGAGTATCTTTCTATCGTTTGAGTATGTTTACTATTGCACTTTGAGTATCTTTTCAATTCTCGTCTGAGTATCTTTCTATAAGGCTTTCTGATGCGAGTTTCTATTGAATTTGAGAGTGTTTCCAGTGTGGGCGTGTGTTTCTTTCAAACTGAGTATCTTTCTATCGTTTGAGTATGTTTACTATTGCACTTTGAGTATCTTTTCAATTCTCGTTAGAGTATCTTTCTGTAAGGCTTTCTGATGCGAGTTTCTATTGAATTTGAGAGTGTTTCCAGTGTGGGCGTGTTTTTCTTTCAAACTGAGTATCTCTCTATCGTTTGCGTTTGTTTACTATTGCAATTTGAGTATCTTTTCAATTCTCGTTTGAGTATCTTTCTGTAAGGCTTTCTGATGCGAGTTTCTATTGAATTTGAGAGTGTTTCCAGTGTGGGCGTGTTTTTCTTTCAAACTGAGTATCTCTCTATCGTTTGCGTATGTTTACTATTGCAATTTGAGTATCTTTTCAATTCTCGTTTGAGTATCTTTCTGAACGGGTTTCGATGCGAGTTTCTATTGAATTTGAGAGTGTTTCCAGTGTGGGCGTGTGTTTCTTTCAATCTGAGTATCTTTCTATCGTTTGAGTATGTTTACTATTGCAATTTGAGTATCATTTCAATTCTCATTTGAGTATCTTTCTGAACGGCTTTCTGATGCGAGTTTCTATTGAATTTGAGAGTGTTTCCAGTGTGGGCGTGTGTTTCTTTCAAACTGAGTATCTTTCTATCGTTTGAGTATGTTTACTATTGCACTTTGAGTATCTTTTCAATCCTCGTTTGAGTATCTTTCTGAACGTCTTTCGATGCGAGTTTTTCTTGAGTTTGAGAGTGTTTCAAGTGTGGGCGTGTGTTTCTTTCAAACTGAGTATCTTTCTATCGTTTGAGTATGTTTACTATTGCACTTTGAGTATCTTTTCAATTCTCGTTTGAGTATCTTTTTGAACGGCTTTCGATGCGAGTTTCTATTGAATTTGAGAGTGTTTCCAGTGTGGGCGTGTGTTTCTTTCAAACTGAGTATCTTTCTATCGTTTGAGTATGTTTACTATTGCAATTTGAGTATCATTTCAATTCTCGTTTGAGTATCTTTCTGAACGGCTTTCTGATGCGAGTTTCTATTGAATTTGAGAGTGTTTCCAGTGTGGGCGTGTGTTTCTTTCAAACTGAGTATCTTTCTATCGTTTGAGTATGTTTACTATTGCACTTTGAGTATCTTTTCAATTCTCGTTTGACTATCTTTCTGAACGACTTTCGATGCGAGTTTTTCTTGAATTTGAGAGTGTTTCCAGTGTGGGCGTGTGTTTCTTTCAAACTGAGTATCTTTCTATCGTTTGAGTATGTTTACTATTGCAATTTGAGTATCTTTTCAACCCTCGTTTGCGTATCTTTCTGTAAGGCTTTCTGATGCGAGTTTCTATTAAATTTGAGAGTGTTTCCAGTGTGGGCGTGTGTTTCTTTCAAACTGAGTATCTTTCTATCGTTTGAGTATGTTTACTATTGCAATTTGAGTATCATTTCAATTCTCGTTTGAGTATCTTTTTGAACGGCTTTCGATGCGAGTTTCTATTGAATTTGAGAGTGTTTCCAGTGTGGGCGTGTGTTTCTTTCAAACTGAGTATCTTTCTATCGTTTGAGTATGTTTACTATTGCAATTTGAGTATCTTTTCAATCCTCGTTTGAGTATCTTTCTGAACGTCTTTCGATGCGAATTTTTCTTGAATTTGAGAGTGTTTCCAGTGTGGGCGTGTGTTTCTTTCAAACTGAGTATCTTTCTATCGTTTGAGTATGTTTACTATTGCACTTTGAGTATCTTTTCAATTCTCGTTTGACTATCTTTCTGAACGGCTTTCGATGCGAGTTTTTCTTGAATTTGAGAGTGTTTCCAGTGTGGGCGTGTGTTTCTTTCAAACTGAGTATCTTTCTATCGTTTGAGTATGTTTACTATTGCAATTTGAGTATCTTTTCAACCCTCGTTTGAGTATCTTTCTGTAAGGCTTTCTGATGCGAGTTTCTATTAAATTTGAGAGTGTTTCCAGTGTGGGCGTGTGTTTCTTTCAAACTGAGTATCTTTCTATCGTTTGAGTATGTTTACTATTGCAATTTGAGTATCATTTCAATTCTCGTTTGAGTATCTTTCTGAACGGCTTTCGATTCGAGTTTTTCTTGAATTTGAGAGTGTTTCCAGTGTGGGCGTGTTTTTCTTTCAAACTGAGTATCTTTCTATCGTTTGAGTATGTTTGCTATTCCAATTTGAGTATCTTTTCAATTCTCGTTTGAGTATCTTTCCGTAAGGCTTTCTGATGCGAGTTTCTATTGAGTTTGAGAGTGTTTCCGGTGTGGGCGTGTGTTTCTTTCAAACTGAGTATCTTTCTATCGTTTGAGTATGTTTACTATTGCACTTTGAGTATCTTTTCAATTCTCGTCTGAGTATCTTTCTATAAAGCTTTCTGATGCGAGTTTGTATTGAATTTGGAGTGTTTCCAGTGTGGGCGTGTCTTTCTTTCAAACTGAGTATCTTTCTATCGTTTGAGTATGTTTACTATTGCACTTTAAGTATCTTTTCAATTCTCGTTTGAGTATATTTTTGAACGGCTTTCGATGCGAGTTTTTATTGAGTTTGAGAGTGTTTCCAGTGTGGGCGTGTGTTTCTTTCAAACTGAGTATCTTTCTATCGTTTGAGTATGTTTACTATTGCACTTTGAGTATCTTTTCAATTCTCGTTTGAGTATCTTTCCGTAAGACTTTCTGATGCGAGTTTCTATTGAGTTTGAGAGTGTTTCCGGTGTGGGCGTGTGTTTCTTTCAAACTGAGTATCTTTCTATCGTTTGAGTATGTTTAGTATTACAATTTGAGTATCTTTTCAATTCTCGTTTGAGTATATTTTTGAACGGCTTTCGATGCGAGTTTTTATTGAGTTTGAGAGTGTTTCCAGTGTGGGCGTGTGTTTCTTTCAAACTGAGTATCTTTCTATCGTTTGAGTATGTTTACTATTGCAATTTGAGTATCTTTTCAATTCTCGTTTGAGTATCTTTCTGTAAGGCTTTCTGATGCGAGTTTCTGTTGAATTTGAGAGTGTTTCCAGTCTGGGCGTGTCTTTCTTTCAAACTGAGTATCTTTCTATCGTTTGAGTATGTTTACTATTGCACTTTGAGTATCTTTTCAATTCTCGTTTGAGTACCTTTCTCTAAGGCTTTCTGATGCGAGTTTCTATTGAATTTGAGAGTGTTTCCAGTGTGGGCGTCTGTTTCTTTCAAACTGAGTATCTTTCTATCGTTTGAGTATGTTTACTATTGCAATTTGAGTATCTTTTCAATTCTCGTTTGAGTATCTTTCCGTAAGGCTTTCTGATGCGAGTTTCTATTGGGTTTGAGAGTGTTTCCAGTGTGGGCGTGTGTTTCTTTCAAACTGAGTATCTTTCTATCGTTTGAGTATGTTTACTATTGCACTTTGAGTATCTTTTCAATTCTCGTCTGAGTATCTTTCTATAAGGCTTTCTGATGCGAGTTTCTATTGAATTTGAGAGTGTTTCCAGTGTGGGCGTGTCTTTCTTTCAAACTGAGTATCTTTCTATCGTTTGAGTATGTTTACTATTGCACTTTGAGTATCTTTTCAATTCTCGTTAGAGTATCTTTCTGTAAGGCTTTCTGATGCGAGTTTCTATTGAATTTGAGAGTGTTTCCAGTGTGGGCGTGTTTTTCTTTCAAACTGAGTATCTCTCTATCGTTTGCGTATGTTTACTATTGCAATTTGAGTATCTTTTCAATTCTCGTTTGAGTATCTTTCTGTAAGGCTTTCTGATGCGAGTTTCTATTGAATTTGAGAGTGTTTCCAGTGTGGGCGTGTTTTTCTTTCAAACTGAGTATCTCTCTATCGTTTGCGTATGTTTACTATTGCAATTTGAGTATCTTTTCAATTCTCGTTTGAGTATCTTTCTGAACGGGTTTCGATGCGAGTTTCTATTGAATTTGAGAGTGTTTCCAGTGTGGGCGTGTGTTTCTTTCAATCTGAGTATCTTTCTATCGTTTGAGTATGTTTACTATTGCACTTTGAGTATCTTTTCAATTCTCGTTTGAGTATCTTTTTGAACGGCTTTCGATGCGAGTTTCTATTGAATTTAAGAGTGTTTCCAGTGTGGGCGTGTGTTTCTTTCAAACTGAGTATCTTTCTATCGTTTGAGTATGTTTACTATTGCACTTTGAGTATCATTTCAATTCTCGTTTGAGTATCTTTCTGAACGGCTTTCTGATGCGAGTTTCTATTGAATTTGAGAGTGTTTCCAGTGTGGGCGTGTGTTTCTTTCAAACTGAGTATCTTTCTATCGTTTGAGTATGTTTACTATTGCACTTTGAGTATCTTTTCAATTCTCGTTTGACTATCTTTCTGAACGGCTTTCGATGCGAGTTTTTCTTGAATTTGAGAGTGTTTCCAGTGTGGGCGTGTGTTTCTTTCAAACTGAGTATCTTTCTATCGTTTGAGTATGTTTACTATTGCAATTTGAGTATCTTTTCAACCCTCGTTTGAGTATCTTTCTGTAAGGCTTTCTGATGCGAGTTTCTATTAAATTTGAGAGTGTTTCCAGTGTGGGCGTGTGTTTCTTTCAAACTGAGTATCTTTCTATCGTTTGAGTATGTTTACTATTGCAATTT
Organism: Argentina anserina; assembly: GCF_933775445.1. Classification (NCBI taxonomy): domain Eukaryota; kingdom Viridiplantae; phylum Streptophyta; class Magnoliopsida; order Rosales; family Rosaceae; genus Argentina; species Argentina anserina. The sequence goes on from NW_026089456.1 coordinate 11,083, forward strand.
GAGTATCATTTCAATTCTCGTTTGAGTATCTTTCTGAACGGCTTTCGATGCGAGTTTTTCTTGAATTTGAGAGTGTTTCCAGTGTGGGCGTGTTTTTCTTTCAAACTGAGTATCTTTCTATCGTTTGAGTATGTTTGCTATTCCAATTTGAGTATCTTTTCAATTCTCGTTTGAGTATCTTTCCGTAAGGCTTTCTGATGCGAGTTTCTATTGAGTTTGAGAGTGTTTCCGGTGTGGGCGTGTGTTTCTTTCAAACTGAGTATCTTTCTATCGTTTGAGTATGTTTACTATTGCACTTTGAGTATCTTTTCAATTCTCGTCTGAGTATCTTTCTATAAAGCTTTCTGATGCGAGTTTGTATTGAATTTGGAGTGTTTCCAGTGTGGGCGTGTCTTTCTTTCAAACTGAGTATCTTTCTATCGTTTGAGTATGTTTACTATTGCACTTTAAGTATCTTTTCAATTCTCGTTTGAGTATATTTTTGAACGGCTTTCGATGCGAGTTTTATTGAGTTTGAGAGTGTTTCCAGTGTGGGCGTGTGTTTCTTTCAAACTGAGTATCTTTCTATCGTTTGAGTATGTTTACTATTGCACTTTGAGTATCTTTTCAATTCTCGTTTGAGTATCTTTTTGAACGGCTTTCGATGCGAGTTTCTATTGAATTTGAGAGTGTTTCCAGTGTGGGCGTGTGTTTCTTTCAAACTGAGTATCTTTCTATCGTTTGAGTATGTTTACTATTGCAATTTGAGTATCATTTCAATTCTCGTTTGAGTATCTTTCTGAACGGCTTTCTGATGCGAGTTTCTATTGAGTTTGAGAGTGTTTCCGGTGTGGGCGTGTGTTTCTTTCAAACTGAGTATCTTTCTATCGTTTGAGTATGTTTAGTATTAGAATTTGAGTATCTTTTCAATTCTCGTTGAGTATATTTTTGAACGGCTTTCGATGCGAGTTTTTATTGAGTTTGAGAGTGTTTCCAGTGTGGGCGTGTGTTTCTTTCAAACTGAGTATCTTTCTATCGTTTGAGTATGTTTACTATTGCAATTTGAGTATCTTTTCAATTCTCGTTTGAGTATCTTTCTGTAAGGCTTTCTGATGCGAGTTTCTGTTGAATTTGAGAGTGTTTCCAGTCTGGGCGTGTCTTTCTTTCAAACTGAGTATCCTTCTATCGTTTGAGTATGTTTACTATTGCACTTTGAGTATCTTTTCAATTCTCGTTTGAGTATCTTTCCGTAAGGCTTTCTGATGCGAGTTTCTATTGGGTTTGAGAGTGTTTCCAGTGTGGGCGTGTGTTTCTTTCAAACTGAGTATCTTTCTATCGTTTGAGTATGTTTACTATTGCACTTTGAGTATCTTTTCAATTCTCGTCTGAGTATCTTTCTGTAAGGCTTTCTGATGCGAGTTTCTATTGAATTTGAGAGTGTTTCCAGTGTGGGCGTGTCTTTCTTTCAAACTGAGTATCTTTCAATCGTTTGAGTATGTTTACTATTGCACTTTGAGTATCTTTTCAATTCTCGTCTGAGTATCTTTCTATAAGGCTTTCTGATGCGAGTTTCTATTGAATTTGAGAGTGTTTCCAGTGTGGGCGTGTCTTTCTTTCAAACTGAGTATCTTTCTATCGTTTGAGTATGTTTGCTATTCCAATTTGAGTATCTTTTCAATTCTCGTTTGAGTATCTTGTTGAACGGCTTTCGATGCGAGTTTCTATTGAATTTGAGAGTGTTTCCAGTGTGGGCGTGTGTTTCTTTCAAACTGAGTATCTTTCTATCGTTTGAGTATGTTTACTATTGCAATTTGAGTATCATTTCAATTCTCGTTTGAGTATCTTTCTGAACGGCTTTCTGATGCGAGTTTCTATTAAATTTGAGAGTGTTTCCAGTGTGGGCGTGTGTTTCTTTCAAACTGAGTATCTTTCTATCGTTTGAGTATGTTTACTATTGGACTTTGAGTATCTTTTCAATTCTCGTTTGACTATCTTTCTGAACGGCTTTCGATGCGAGTTTTTCTTGAATTTGAGAGTGTTTCCAGTGTGGGCGTGTGTTTCTTTCAAACTGAGTATCTTTCTATCGTTTGAGTATGTTTACTATTGCAATTTGAGTATCTTTTCAACCCTCGTTTGAGTATCTTTCTGTAAGGCTTTCTGATGCGAGTTTCTATTAAATTTGAGAGTGTTTCCAGTGTGGGCGTGTGTTTCTTTCAAACTGAGTATCTTTCTATCGTTTGAGTATGTTTACTATTGCAATTTGAGTATCATTTCAATTCTCGTTTGAGTATCTTTCTGAACGGCTTTCGATGCGAGTTTTTCTTGAATTTGAGAGTGTTTCCAGTGTGGGCGTGTTTTTCTTTCAAACTGAGTATCTTTCTATCGTTTGAGTATGTTTGCTATTCCAATTTGAGTATCTTTTCAATTCTCGTTTGAGTATCTTTCCGTAAGGCTTTCTGATGCGAGTTTCTATTGAGTTTGAGAGTGTTTCCGGTGTGGGCGTGTGTTTCTTTCAAACTGAGTATCTTTCTATCGTTTGAGTATGTTTAGTATTACAATTTGAGTATCTTTTCAATTCTCGTTTGAGTATATTTTTGAACGGCTTTCGATGCGAGTTTTTATTGAGTTTGAGAGTGTTTCCAGTGTGGGCGTGTGTTTCTTTCAAACTGAGTATCTTTCTATCGTTTGAGTATGTTTACTATTGCAATTTGAGTATCTTTTCAATTCTCGTTTGAGTATCTTTCTGTAAGGCTTTCTGATGCGAGTTTCTGTTGAATTTGAGAGTGTTTCCAGTCTGGGCGTGTCTTTCTTTCAAACTGAGTATCTTTCTATCGTTTGAGTATGTTTACTATTGCACTTTGAGTATCTTTTCAATTCTCGTTTGAGTACCTTTCTCTAAGGCTTTCTGATGCGAGTTTCTATTGAATTTGAGAGTGTTTCCAGTGTGGGCGTGTGTTTCTTTCAAACTGAGTATCTTTCTATCGTTTGAGTATGTTTACTATTGCAATTTGAGTATCTTTTCAATTCTCGTTTGAGTATCTTTCCGTAAGGCTTTCTGATGCGAGTTTCTATTGGGTTTGAGAGTGTTTCCAGTGTGGGCGTGTGTTTCTTTCAAACTGAGTATCTTTCTATCGTTTGAGTATGTTTACTATTGCACTTTGAGTATCTTTTCAATTCTCGTCTGAGTATCTTTCTATAAGGCTTTCTGATGCGAGTTTCTATTGAATTTGAGAGTGTTTCCAGTGTGGGCGTGTCTTTCTTTCAAACTGAGTATCTTTCTATCGTTTGAGTATGTTTGCTATTGCACTTTGAGTATCTTTTCAATTCTCGTTAGAGTATCTTTCTGTAAGGCTTTCTGATGCGAGTTTCTATTGAATTTGAGAGTGTTTCCAGTGTGGGCGTGTTTTTCTTTCAAACTGAGTATCTCTCTATCGTTTGCGTATGTTTACTATTGCAATTTGAGTATCTTTTCAATTCTCGTTTGAGTATCTTTCTGTAAGGCTTTCTGATGCGAGTTTCTATTGAATTTGAGAGTGTTTCCAGTGTGGGCGTGTTTTTCTTTCAAACTGAGTATCTCTCTATCGTTTGCGTATGTTTACTATTGCAATTTGAGTATCTTTTCAATTCTCGTTTGAGTATCTTTCTGAACGGGTTTCGATGCGAGTTTCTATTGAATTTGAGAGTGTTTCCAGTGTGGGCGTGTGTTTCTTTCAAACTGAGTATCTTTCTATCGTTTGAGTATGTTTACTATTGCACTTTGAGTATCTTTTCAATTCTCGTCTGAGTATCTTTCTATAAGGCTTTCTGATGCGAGTTTCTATTGAATTTGAGAGTGTTTCCAGTGTGGGCGTGTCTTTCTTTCAAACTGAGTATCTTTCAATCGTTTGAGTATGTTTACTATTGCACTTTGAGTATCTTTTCAATTCTCGTCTGAGTATCTTTCTATAAGGCTTTCTGATGCGAGTTTCTATTGAATTTGAGAGTGTTTCCAGTGTGGGCGTGTCTTTCTTTCAAACTGAGTATCTTTCTATCGTTTGAGTATGTTTGCTATTCCAATTTGAGTATCTTTTCAATTCTCGTTTGAGTATCTTGTTGAACGGCTTTCGATGCGAGTTTCTATTGAATTTGAGAGTGTTTCCAGTGTGGGCGTGTGTTTCTTTCAAACTGAGTATCTTTCTATCGTTTGAGTATGTTTACTATTGCAATTTGAGTATCATTTCAATTCTCGTTTGAGTATCTTTCTGAACGGCTTTCTGATGCGAGTTTCTATTGAATTTGAGAGTGTTTCCAGTGTGGGCGTGTGTTTCTTTCAAACTGAGTATCTTTCTATCGTTTGAGTATGTTTACTATTGGACTTTGAGTATCTTTTCAATTCTCGTTTGACTATCTTTCTGAACGGCTTTCGATGCGAGTTTTTCTTGAATTTGAGAGTGTTTCCAGTGTGGGCGTGTGTTTCTTTCAAACTGAGTATCTTTCTATCGTTTGAGTATGTTTACTATTGCAATTTGAGTATCTTTTCAACCCTCGTTTGAGTATCTTTCTGTAAGGCTTTCTGATGCGAGTTTCTATTAAATTTGAGAGTGTTTCCAGTGTGGGCGTGTGTTTCTTTCAAACTGAGTATCTTTCTATCGTTTGAGTATGTTTACTATTGCAATTTGAGTATCATTTCAATTCTCGTTTGAGTATCTTTCTGAACGGCTTTCGATGCGAGTTTTTCTTGAATTTGAGAGTGTTTCCAGTGTGGGCGTGTTTTTCTTTCAAACTGAGTATCTTTCTATCGTTTGAGTATGTTTGCTATTCCAATTTGAGTATCTTTTCAATTCTCGTTTGAGTATCTTTCCGTAAGGCTTTCTGATGCGAGTTTCTATTGAGTTTGAGAGTGTTTCCGGTGTGGGCGTGTGTTTCTTTCAAACTGAGTATCTTTCTATCGTTTGAGTATGTTTACTATTGCACTTTGAGTATCTTTTCAATTCTCGTCTGAGTATCTTTCTATAAAGCTTTCTGATGCGAGTTTGTATTGAATTTGGAGTGTTTCCAGTGTGGGCGTGTCTTTCTTTCAAACTGAGTATCTTTCTATCGTTTGAGTATGTTTACTATTGCACTTTAAGTATCTTTTCAATTCTCGTTTGAGTATATTTTTGAACGGCTTTCGATGCGAGTTTTATTGAGTTTGAGAGTGTTTCCAGTGTGGGCGTGTGTTTCTTTCAAACTGAGTATCTTTCTATCGTTTGAGTATGTTTACTATTGCACTTTGAGTATCTTTTCAATTCTCGTTTGAGTATCTTGTTGAACGGCTTTCGATGCGAGTTTCTATTGAATTTGAGAGTGTTTCCAGTGTGGGCGTGTGTTTCTTTCAAACTGAGTATCTTTCTATCGTTTGAGTATGTTTACTATTGCAATTTGAGTATCATTTCAATTCTCGTTTGAGTATCTTTCTGAACGGCTTTCTGATGCGAGTTTCTATTGAGTTTGAGAGTGTTTCCGGTGTGGGCGTGTGTTTCTTTCAAACTGAGTATCTTTCTATCGTTTGAGTATGTTTAGTATTACAATTTGAGTATCTTTTCAATTCTCGTTGAGTATATTTTTGAACGGCTTTCGATGCGAGTTTTTATTGAGTTTGAGAGTGTTTCCAGTGTGGGCGTGTGTTTCTTTCAAACTGAGTATCTTTCTATCGTTTGAGTATGTTTACTATTGCAATTTGAGTATCTTTTCAATTCTCGTTTGAGTATCTTTCTGTAAGGCTTTCTGATGCGAGTTTCTGTTGAATTTGAGAGTGTTTCCAGTCTGGGCGTGTCTTTCTTTCAAACTGAGTATCTTTCTATCGTTTGAGTATGTTTACTATTGCACTTTGAGTATCTTTTCAATTCTCGTTTGAGTATCTTTCCGTAAGGCTTTCTGATGCGAGTTTCTATTGGGTTTGAGAGTGTTTCCAGTGTGGGCGTGTGTTTCTTTCAAACTGAGTATCTTTCTATCGTTTGAGTATGTTTACTATTGCACTTTGAGTATCTTTTCAATTCTCGTCTGAGTATCTTTCTATAAGGCTTTCTGATGCGAGTTTCTATTGAATTTGAGAGTGTTTCCAGTGTGGGCGTGTCTTTCTTTCAAACTGAGTATCTTTCAATCGTTTGAGTATGTTTACTATTGCACTTTGAGTATCTTTTCAATTCTCGTCTGAGTATCTTTCTATAAGGCTTTCTGATGCGAGTTTCTATTGAATTTGAGAGTGTTTCCAGTGTGGGCGTGTCTTTCTTTCAAACTGAGTATCTTTCTATCGTTTGAGTATGTTTGCTATTCCAATTTGAGTATCTTTTCAATTCTCGTTTGAGTATCTTGTTGAACGGCTTTCGATGCGAGTTTCTATTGAATTTGAGAGTGTTTCCAGTGTGGGCGTGTGTTTCTTTCAAACTGAGTATCTTTCTATCGTTTGAGTATGTTTACTATTGCAATTTGAGTATCATTTCAATTCTCGTTTGAGTATCTTTCTGAACGGCTTTCTGATGCGAGTTTCTATTGAATTTGAGAGTGTTTCCAGTGTGGGCGTGTGTTTCTTTCAAACTGAGTATCTTTCTATCGTTTGAGTATGTTTACTATTGGACTTTGAGTATCTTTTCAATTCTCGTTTGACTATCTTTCTGAACGGCTTTCGATGCGAGTTTTTCTTGAATTTGAGAGTGTTTCCAGTGTGGGCGTGTGTTTCTTTCAAACTGAGTATCTTTCTATCGTTTGAGTATGTTTACTATTGCAATTTGAGTATCTTTTCAACCCTCGTTTGAGTATCTTTCTGTAAGGCTTTCTGATGCGAGTTTCTATTAAATTTGAGAGTGTTTCCAGTGTGGGCGTGTGTTTCTTTCAAACTGAGTATCTTTCTATCGTTTGAGTATGTTTACTATTGCAATTTGAGTATCATTTCAATTCTCGTTTGAGTATCTTTCTGAACGGCTTTCGATGCGAGTTTTTCTTGAATTTGAGAGTGTTTCCAGTGTGGGCGTGTTTTTCTTTCAAACTGAGTATCTTTCTATCGTTTGAGTATGTTTGCTATTCCAATTTGAGTATCTTTTCAATTCTCGTTTGAGTATCTTTCCGTAAGGCTTTCTGATGCGAGTTTCTATTGAGTTTGAGAGTGTTTCCGGTGTGGGCGTGTGTTTCTTTCAAACTGAGTATCTTTCTATCGTTTGAGTATGTTTACTATTGCACTTTGAGTATCTTTTCAATTCTCGTCTGAGTATCTTTCTATAAAGCTTTCTGATGCGAGTTTGTATTGAATTTGGAGTGTTTCCAGTGTGGGCGTGTCTTTCTTTCAAACTGAGTATCTTTCTATCGTTTGAGTATGTTTACTATTGCACTTTAAGTATCTTTTCAATTCTCGTTTGAGTATATTTTTGAACGGCTTTCGATGCGAGTTTTATTGAGTTTGAGAGTGTTTCCAGTGTGGGCGTGTGTTTCTTTCAAACTGAGTATCTTTCTATCGTTTGAGTATGTTTACTATTGCACTTTGAGTATCTTTTCAATTCTCGTTTGAGTATCTTGTTGAACGGCTTTCGATGCGAGTTTCTATTGAATTTGAGAGTGTTTCCAGTGTGGGCGTGTGTTTCTTTCAAACTGAGTATCTTTCTATCGTTTGAGTATCTTTACTATTGCAATTTGAGTATCATTTCAATTCTCGTTTGAGTATCTTTCTGAACGGCTTTCTGATGCGAGTTTCTATTGAGTTTGAGAGTGTTTCCGGTGTGGGCGTGTGTTTCTTTCAAACTGAGTATCTTTCTATCGTTTGAGTATGTTTAGTATTACAATTTGAGTATCTTTTCAATTCTCGTTGAGTATATTTTTGAACGGCTTTCGATGCGAGTTTTTATTGAGTTTGAGAGTGTTTCCAGTGTGGGCGTGTGTTTCTTTCAAACTGAGTATCTTTCTATCGTTTGAGTATGTTTACTATTGCAATTTGAGTATCTTTTCAATTCTCGTTTGAGTATCTTTCTGTAAGGCTTTCTGATGCGAGTTTCTGTTGAATTTGAGAGTGTTTCCAGTCTGGGCGTGTCTTTCTTTCAAACTGAGTATCTTTCTATCGTTTGAGTATGTTTACTATTGCACTTTGAGTATCTTTTCAATTCTCGTTTGAGTATCTTTCCGTAAGGCTTTCTGATGCGAGTTTCTATTGGGTTTGAGAGTGTTTCCAGTGTGGGCGTGTGTTTCTTTCAAACTGAGTATCTTTCTATCGTTTGAGTATGTTTACTATTGCACTTTGAGTATCTTTTCAATTCTCGTCTGAGTATCTTTCTATAAGGCTTTCTGATGCGAGTTTCTATTGAATTTGAGAGTGTTTCCAGTGTGGGCGTGTCTTTCTTTCAAACTGAGTATCTTTCAATCGTTTGAGTATGTTTACTATTGCACTTTGAGTATCTTTTCAATTCTCGTCTGAGTATCTTTCTATAAGGCTTTCTGATGCGAGTTTCTATTGAATTTGAGAGTGTTTCCAGTGTGGGCGTGTCTTTCTTTCAAACTGAGTATCTTTCTATCGTTTGAGTATGTTTGCTATTCCAATTTGAGTATCTTTTCAATTCTCGTTTGAGTATCTTGTTGAACGGCTTTCGATGCGAGTTTCTATTGAATTTGAGAGTGTTTCCAGTGTGGGCGTGTGTTTCTTTCAAACTGAGTATCTTTCTATCGTTTGAGTATGTTTACTATTGCAATTTGAGTATCATTTCAATTCTCGTTTGAGTATCTTTTTGAACGGCTTTCTGATGCGAGTTTCTATTGAATTTGAGAGTGTTTCCAGTGTGGGCGTGTGTTTCTTTCAAACTGAGTATCTTTCTATCGTTTGAGTATGTTTACTATTGGACTTTGAGTATCTTTTCAATTCTCGTTTGACTATCTTTCTGAACGGCTTTCGATGCGAGTTTTTCTTGAATTTGAGAGTGTTTCCAGTGTGGGCGTGTGTTTCTTTCAAACTGAGTATCTTTCTATCGTTTGAGTATGTTTACTATTGCAATTTGAGTATCTTTTCAACCCTCGTTTGAGTATCTTTCTGTAAGGCTTTCTGATGCGAGTTTCTATTAAATTTGAGAGTGTTTCCAGTGTGGGCGTGTGTTTCTTTCAAACTGAGTATCTTTCTATCGTTTGAGTATGTTTACTATTGCAATTTGAGTATCATTTCAATTCTCGTTTGAGTATCTTTCTGAACGGCTTTCGATGCGAGTTTTTCTTGAATTTGAGAGTGTTTCCAGTGTGGGCGTGTTTTTCTTTCAAACTGAGTATCTTTCTATCGTTTGAGTATGTTTGCTATTCCAATTTGAGTATCTTTTCAATTCTCGTTTGAGTATCTTTCCGTAAGGCTTTCTGATGCGAGTTTCTATTGAGTTTGAGAGTGTTTCCGGTGTGGGCGTGTGTTTCTTTCAAACTGAGTATCTTTCTATCGTTTGAGTATGTTTACTATTGCACTTTGAGTATCTTTTCAATTCTCGTCTGAGTATCTTTCTATAAAGCTTTCTGATGCGAGTTTGTATTGAATTTGGAGTGTTTCCAGTGTGGGCGTGTCTTTCTTTCAAACTGAGTATCTTTCTATCGTTTGAGTATGTTTACTATTGCACTTTAAGTATCTTTTCAATTCTCGTTTGAGTATATTTTTGAACGGCTTTCGATGCGAGTTTTATTGAGTTTGAGAGTGTTTCCAGTGTGGGCGTGTGTTTCTTTCAAACTGAGTATCTTTCTATCGTTTGAGTATGTTTACTATTGCACTTTGAGTATCTTTTCAATTCTCGTTTGAGTATCTTGTTGAACGGCTTTCGATGCGAGTTTCTATTGAATTTGAGAGTGTTTCCAGTGTGGGCGTGTGTTTCTTTCAAACTGAGTATCTTTCTATCGTTTGAGTATGTTTACTATTGCAATTTGAGTATCATTTCAATTCTCATTTGAGTATCTTTCTGAACGGCTTTCTGATGCGAGTTTCTATTGAGTTTGAGAGTGTTTCCGGTGTGGGCGTGTGTTTCTTTCAAACTGAGTATCTTTCTATCGTTTGAGTATGTTTAGTATTACAATTTGAGTATCTTTTCAATTCTCGTTGAGTATATTTTTGAACGGCTTTCGATGCGAGTTTTTATTGAGTTTGAGAGTGTTTCCAGTGTGGGCGTGTGTTTCTTTCAAACTGAGTATCTTTCTATCGTTTGAGTATGTTTACTATTGCAATTTGAGTATCTTTTCAATTCTCGTTTGAGTATCTTTCTGTAAGGCTTTCTGATGCGAGTTTCTGTTGAATTTGAGAGTGTTTCCAGTCTGGGCGTGTCTTTCTTTCAAACTGAGTATCTTTCTATCGTTTGAGTATGTTTACTATTGCACTTTGAGTATCTTTTCAATTCTCGTTTGAGTATCTTTCCGTAAGGCTTTCTGATGCGAGTTTCTATTGGGTTTGAGAGTGTTTCCAGTGTGGGCGTGTGTTTCTTTCAAACTGAGTATCTTTCTATCGTTTGAGTATGTTTACTATTGCACTTTGAGTATCTTTTCAATTCTCGTCTGAGTATCTTTCTATAAGGCTTTCTGATGCGAGTTTCTATTGAATTTGAGAGTGTTTCCAGTGTGGGCGTGTCTTTCTTTCAAACTGAGTATCTTTCAATCGTTTGAGTATGTTTACTATTGCACTTTGAGTATCTTTTCAATTCTCGTCTGAGTATCTTTCTATAAGGCTTTCTGATGCGAGTTTCTATTGAATTTGAGAGTGTTTCCAATGTGGGCGTGTCTTTCTTTCAAACTGAGTATCTTTCTATCGTTTGAGTATGTTTGCTATTCCAATTTGAGTATCTTTTCAATTCTCGTTTGAGTATCTTGTTGAACGGCTTTCGATGCGAGTTTCTATTGAATTTGAGAGTGTTTCCAGTGTGGGCGTGTGTTTCTTTCAAACTGAGTATCTTTCTATCGTTTGAGTATGTTTACTATTGCAATTTGAGTATCATTTCAATTCTCGTTTGAGTATCTTTCTGAACGGCTTTCTGATGCGAGTTTCTATTGAATTTGAGAGTGTTTCCAGTGTGGGCGTGTGTTTCTTTCAAACTGAGTATCTTTCTATCGTTTGAGTATGTTTACTATTGGACTTTGAGTATCTTTTCAATTCTCGTTTGACTATCTTTCTGAACGGCTTTCGATGCGAGTTTTTCTTGAATTTGAGAGTGTTTCCAGTGTGGGCGTGTGTTTCTTTCAAACTGAGTATCTTTATATCGTTTGAGTATGTTTACTATTGCAATTTGAGTATCTTTTCAACCCTCGTTTGAGTATCTTTCTGTAAGGCTTTCTGATGCGAGTTTCTATTAAATTTGAGAGTGTTTCCAGTGTGGGCGTGTGTTTCTTTCAAACTGAGTATCTTTCTATCGTTTGAGTATGTTTACTATTGCAATTTGAGTATCATTTCAATTCTCGTTTGAGTATCTTTCTGAACGGCTTTCGATGCGAGTTTTTCTTGAATTTGAGAGTGTTTCCAGTGTGGGCGTGTTTTTCTTTCAAACTGAGTATCTTTCTATCGTTTGAGTATGTTTGCTATTCCAATTTGAGTATCTTTTCAATTCTCGTTTGAGTATCTTTCCGTAAGGCTTTCTGATGCGAGTTTCTATTGAGTTTGAGAGTGTTTCCGGTGTGGGCGTGTGTTTCTTTCAAACTGAGTATCTTTCTATCGTTTGAGTATGTTTACTATTGCACTTTGAGTATCTTTTCAATTCTCGTCTGAGTATCTTTCTATAAAGCTTTCTGATGCGAGTTTGTATTGAATTTGGAGTGTTTCCAGTGTGGGCGTGTCTTTCTTTCAAACTGAGTATCTTTCTATCGTTTGAGTATGTTTACTATTGCACTTTAAGTATCTTTTCAATTCTCGTTTGAGTATATTTTTGAACGGCTTTCGATGCGAGTTTTATTGAGTTTGAGAGTGTTTCCAGTGTGGGCGTGTGTTTCTTTCAAACTGAGTATCTTTCTATCGTTTGAGTATGTTTACTATTGCACTTTGAGTATCTTTTCAATTCTCGTTTGAGTATCTTGTTGAACGGCTTTCGATGCGAGTTTCTATTGAATTTGAGAGTGTTTCCAGTGTGGGCGTGTGTTTCTTTCAAACTGAGTATCTTTCTATCGTTTGAGTATGTTTACTATTGCAATTTGAGTATCTTTTCAATTCTCGTTTGAGTATCTTTCTGAACGGCTTTCTGATGCGAGTTTCTATTGAGTTTGAGAGTGTTTCCGGTGTGGGCGTGTGTTTCTTTCAAACTGAGTATCTTTCTATCGTTTGAGTATGTTTAGTATTACAATTTGAGTATCTTTTCAATTCTCGTTGAGTATATTTTTGAACGGCTTTCGATGCGAGTTTTTATTGAGTTTGAGAGTGTTTCCAGTGTGGGCGTGTGTTTCTTTCAAACTGAGTATCTTTCTATCGTTTGAGTATGTTTACTATTGCAATTTGAGTATCTTTTCAATTCTCGTTTGAGTATCTTTCTGTAAGGCTTTCTGATGCGAGTTTCTGTTGAATTTGAGAGTGTTTCCAGTCTGGGCGTGTCTTTCTTTCAAACTGAGTATCTTTCTATCGTTTGAGTATGTTTACTATTGCACTTTGAGTATCTTTTCAATTCTCGTTTGAGTATCTTTCCGTAAGGCTTTCTGATGCGAGTTTCTATTGGGTTTGAGAGTGTTTCCAGTGTGGGCGTGTGTTTCTTTCAAACTGAGTATCTTTCTATCGTTTGAGTATGTTTACTATTGCACTTTGAGTATCTTTTCAATTCTCGTCTGAGTATCTTTCTATAAGGCTTTCTGATGCGAGTTTCTATTGAATTTGAGAGTGTTTCCAGTGTGGGCGTGTCTTTCTTTCAAACTGAGTATCTTTCAATCGTTTGAGTATGTTTACTATTGCACTTTGAGTATCTTTTCAATTCTCGTCTGAGTATCTTTCTATAAGGCTTTCTGATGCGAGTTTCTATTGAATTTGAGAGTGTTTCCAGTGTGGGCGTGTCTTTCTTTCAAACTGAGTATCTTTCTATCGTTTGAGTATGTTTGCTATTCCAATTTGAGTATCTTTTCAATTCTCGTTTGAGTATCTTGTTGAACGGCTTTCGATGCGAGTTTCTATTGAATTTGAGAGTGTTTCCAGTGTGGGCGTGTGTTTCTTTCAAACTGAGTATCTTTCTATCGTTTGAGTATGTTTACTATTGCAATTTGAGTATCATTTCAATTCTCGTTTGAGTATCTTTCTGAACGGCTTTCTGATGCGAGTTTCTATTGAATTTGAGAGTGTTTCCAGTGTGGGCGTGTGTTTCTTTCAAACTGAGTATCTTTCTATCGTTTGAGTATGTTTACTATTGGACTTTGAGTATCTTTTCAATTCTCGTTTGACTATCTTTCTGAACGGCTTTCGATGCGAGTTTTTCTTGAATTTGAGAGTGTTTCCAGTGTGGGCGTGTGTTTCTTTCAAACTGAGTATCTTTCTATCGTTTGAGTATGTTTACTATTGCAATTTGAGTATCTTTTCAACCCTCGTTTGAGTATCTTTCTGTAAGGCTTTCTGATGCGAGTTTCTATTAAATTTGAGAGTGTTTCCAGTGTGGGCGTGTGTTTCTTTCAAACTGAGTATCTTTCTATCGTTTGAGTATGTTTACTATTGCAATTTGAGTATCATTTCAATTCTCGTTTGAGTATCTTTCTGAACGGCTTTCGATGTGAGTTTTTCTTGAATTTGAGAGTGTTTCCAGTGTGGGCGTGTTTTTCTTTCAAACTGAGTATCTTTCTATCGTTTGAGTATGTTTGCTATTCCAATTTGAGTATCTTTTCAATTCTCGTTTGAGTATCTTTCCGTAAGGCTTTCTGATGCGAGTTTCTATTGAGTTTGAGAGTGTTTCCGGTGTGGGCGTGTGTTTCTTTCAAACTGAGTATCTTTCTATCGTTTGAGTATGTTTACTATTGCACTTTGAGTAACTTTTCAATTCTCGTTTGAGTATATTTTTGAACGGCTTTCGATGCGAGTTTTTATTGAGTTTGAGAGTGTTTCCAGTGTGGGCGTGTGTTTCTTTCAAACTGAGTATCTTTCTATCGTTTGAGTATGTTTACTATTGCACTTTGAGTATCTTTTCAATTCTCGTTTGAGTATCTTTCCGTAAGGCTTTCTGATGCGAGTTTCTATTGAGTTTGAGAGTGTTTCCGGTGTGGGCGTGTGTTTCTTTCAAACTGAGTATCTTTCTATCGTTTGAGTATGTTTAGTATTACAATTTGAGTATCTTTTCAATTCTCGTTTGAGTATATTTTTGAACGGCTTTCGATGCGAGTTTTTATTGAGTTTGAGAGTGTTTCCAGTGTGGGCGTGTGTTTCTTTCAAACTGAGTATCTTTCTATCGTTTGAGTATGTTTACTATTGCAATTTGAGTATCTTTTCAATTCTCGTTTGAGTATCTTTCTGTAAGGCTTTCTGATGAGAGTTTCTGTTGAATTTGAGAGTGTTTCCAGTCTGGGCGTGTCTTTCTTTCAAACTGAGTATCTTTCTATCGTTTGAGTATGTTTACTATTGCACTTTGAGTATCTTTTCAATTCTCGTTTGAGTATCTTTCCGTAAGGCTTTCTGATGCGAGTTTCTATTGAGTTTGAGAGTGTTTCCGGTGTGGGCGTGTGTTTCTTTCAAACTGAGTATCTTTCTATCGTTTGAGTATGTTTAGTATTACAATTTGAGTATCTTTTCAATTCTCGTTTGAGTATATTTTTGAACGGCTTTCGATGCGAGTTTTTATTGAGTTTGAGAGTGTTTCCAGTGTGGGCGTGTGTTTCTTTCAAACTGAGTATCTTTCTATCGTTTGAGTATGTTTACTATTGCAATTTGAGTATCTTTTCAATTCTCGTTTGAGTATCTTTCTGTAAGGCTTTCTGATGCGAGTTTCTGTTGAATTTGAGAGTGTTTCCAGTCTGGGCGTGTGTTTCTTTCAAACTGAGTATCTTTCTATCGTTTGAGTATGTTTACTATTGCACTTTGAGTATCTTTTCAATTCTCGTTTGAGTACCTTTCTCTAAGGCTTTCTGATGCGAGTTTCTATTTAATTTGAGAGTGTTTCCAGTGTGGGCGTCTGTTTCTTTCAGACTGAGTATCTTTCTATCGTTTGAGTATGTTTACTATTGCAATTTGAGTATCTTTTCAATTCTCGTTTGAGTATCTTTCCGTAAGGCTTTCTGATGCGAGTTTCTATTGGGTTTGAGAGTGTTTCCAGTGTGGGCGTGTGTTTCTTTCAAACTGAGTATCTTTCTATCGTTTGAGTATGTTTACTATTGCACTTTGAGTATCTTTTCAATTCTCGTCTGAGTATCTTTCTATAAGGCTTTCTGATGCGAGTTTCTATTGAATTTGAGAGTGTTTCCAGTGTGGGCGTGTCTTTCTTTCAAACTGAGTATCTTTCTATCGTTTGAGTATGTTTACTATTGCACTTTGAGTATCTTTTCAATTCTCGTTAGAGTATCTTTCTGTAAGGCTTTCTGATGCGAGTTTCTATTGAATTTGAGAGTGTTTCCAGTGTGGGCGTGTTTTTCTTTCAAACTGAGTATCTCTCTATCGTTTGCGTTTGTTTACTATTGCAATTTGAGTATCTTTTCAATTCTCGTTTGAGTATCTTTCTGTAAGGCTTTCTGATGCGAGTTTCTATTGAATTTGAGAGTGTTTCCAGTGTGGGCGTGTTTTTCTTTCAAACTGAGTATCTCTCTATCGTTTGCGTATGTTTACTATTGCAATTTGAGTATCTTTTCAATTCTCGTTTGAGTATCTTTCTGAACGGGTTTCGATGCGAGTTTCTATTGAATTTGAGAGTGTTTCCAGTGTGGGCGTGTGTTTCTTTCAATCTGAGTATCTTTCTATCGTTTGAGTATGTTTACTATTGCAATTTGAGTATCATTTCAATTCTCATTTGAGTATCTTTCTGAACGGCTTTCTGATGCGAGTTTCTATTGAATTTGAGAGTGTTTCCAGTGTGGGCGTGTGTTTCTTTCAAACTGAGTATCTTTCTATCGTTTGAGTATGTTTACTATTGCACTTTGAGTATCTTTTCAATCCTCGTTTGAGTATCTTTCTGAACGTCTTTCGATGCGAGTTTTTCTTGAGTTTGAGAGTGTTTCAAGTGTGGGCGTGTGTTTCTTTCAAACTGAGTATCTTTCTATCGTTTGAGTATGTTTACTATTGCACTTTGAGTATCTTTTCAATTCTCGTTTGAGTATCTTTTTGAACGGCTTTCGATGCGAGTTTCTATTGAATTTGAGAGTGTTTCCAGTGTGGGCGTGTGTTTCTTTCAAACTGAGTATCTTTCTATCGTTTGAGTATGTTTACTATTGCAATTTGAGTATCATTTCAATTCTCGTTTGAGTATCTTTCTGAACGGCTTTCTGATGCGAGTTTCTATTGAATTTGAGAGTGTTTCCAGTGTGGGCGTGTGTTTCTTTCAAACTGAGTATCTTTCTATCGTTTGAGTATGTTTACTATTGCACTTTGAGTATCTTTTCAATTCTCGTTTGACTATCTTTCTGAACGACTTTCGATGCGAGTTTTTCTTGAATTTGAGAGTGTTTCCAGTGTGGGCGTGTGTTTCTTTCAAACTGAGTATCTTTCTATCGTTTGAGTATGTTTACTATTGCAATTTGAGTATCTTTTCAACCCTCGTTTGCGTATCTTTCTGTAAGGCTTTCTGATGCGAGTTTCTATTAAATTTGAGAGTGTTTCCAGTGTGGGCGTGTGTTTCTTTCAAACTGAGTATCTTTCTATCGTTTGAGTATGTTTACTATTGCAATTTGAGTATCATTTCAATTCTCGTTTGAGTATCTTTTTGAACGGCTTTCGATGCGAGTTTCTATTGAATTTGAGAGTGTTTCCAGTGTGGGCGTGTGTTTCTTTCAAACTGAGTATCTTTCTATCGTTTGAGTATGTTTACTATTGCAATTTGAGTATCTTTTCAATCCTCGTTTGAGTATCTTTCTGAACGTCTTTCGATGCGAATTTTTCTTGAATTTGAGAGTGTTTCCAGTGTGGGCGTGTGTTTCTTTCAAACTGAGTATCTTTCTATCGTTTGAGTATGTTTACTATTGCACTTTGAGTATCTTTTCAATTCTCGTTTGACTATCTTTCTGAACGGCTTTCGATGCGAGTTTTTCTTGAATTTGAGAGTGTTTCCAGTGTGGGCGTGTGTTTCTTTCAAACTGAGTATCTTTCTATCGTTTGAGTATGTTTACTATTGCAATTTGAGTATCTTTTCAACCCTCGTTTGAGTATCTTTCTGTAAGGCTTTCTGATGCGAGTTTCTATTAAATTTGAGAGTGTTTCCAGTGTGGGCGTGTGTTTCTTTCAAACTGAGTATCTTTCTATCGTTTGAGTATGTTTACTATTGCAATTTGAGTATCATTTCAATTCTCGTTTGAGTATCTTTCTGAACGGCTTTCGATTCGAGTTTTTCTTGAATTTGAGAGTGTTTCCAGTGTGGGCGTGTTTTTCTTTCAAACTGAGTATCTTTCTATCGTTTGAGTATGTTTGCTATTCCAATTTGAGTATCTTTTCAATTCTCGTTTGAGTATCTTTCCGTAAGGCTTTCTGATGCGAGTTTCTATTGAGTTTGAGAGTGTTTCCGGTGTGGGCGTGTGTTTCTTTCAAACTGAGTATCTTTCTATCGTTTGAGTATGTTTACTATTGCACTTTGAGTATCTTTTCAATTCTCGTCTGAGTATCTTTCTATAAAGCTTTCTGATGCGAGTTTGTATTGAATTTGGAGTGTTTCCAGTGTGGGCGTGTCTTTCTTTCAAACTGAGTATCTTTCTATCGTTTGAGTATGTTTACTATTGCACTTTAAGTATCTTTTCAATTCTCGTTTGAGTATATTTTTGAACGGCTTTCGATGCGAGTTTTTATTGAGTTTGAGAGTGTTTCCAGTGTGGGCGTGTGTTTCTTTCAAACTGAGTATCTTTCTATCGTTTGAGTATGTTTACTATTGCACTTTGAGTATCTTTTCAATTCTCGTTTGAGTATCTTTCCGTAAGGCTTTCTGATGCGAGTTTCTATTGAGTTTGAGAGTGTTTCCAGTGTGGGCGTGTGTTTCTTTCAAACTGAGTATCTTTCTATCGTTTGAGTATGTTTACTATTACAATTTGAGTATCTTTTCAATTCTCGTTTGAGTATATTTTTGAACGGCTTTCGATGCGAGTTTTTATTGAGTTTGAGAGTGTTTCCAGTGTGGGCGTGTGTTTCTTTCAAACTGAGTATCTTTCTATCGTTTGAGTATGTTTACTATTGCAATTTGAGTATCTTTTCAATTCTCGTTTGAGTATCTTTCTGTAAGGCTTTCTGATGCGAGTTTCTGTTGAATTTGAGAGTGTTTCCAGTGTGGGCGTGTGTTTCTTTCAAACTGAGTATCTTTCTATCGTTTGAGTATGTTTACTATTGCACTTTGAGTATCTTTTCAATTCTCGTTTGAGTACCTTTCTCTAAGGCTTTCTGATGCGAGTTTCTATTGAATTTGAGAGTGTTTCCAGTGTGGGCGTCTGTTTCTTTCAAACTGAGTATCTTTCTATCGTTTGAGTATGTTTACTATTGCAATTTGAGTATCTTTTCAATTCTCGTTTGAGTATCTTTCCGTAAGGCTTTCTGATGCGAGTTTCTATTGGGTTTGAGAGTGTTTCCAGTGTGGGCGTGTGTTTCTTTCAAACTGAGTATCTTTCTATCGTTTGAGTATGTTTACTATTGCACTTTGAGTATCTTTTCAATTCTCGTCTGAGTATCTTTCTATAAGGCTTTCTGATGCGAGTTTCTATTGAATTTGAGAGTGTTTCCAGTGTGGGCGTGTGTTTCTTTCAAACTGAGTATCTTTCTATCGTTTGAGTATGTTTACTATTGCACTTTGAGTATCTTTTCAATTCTCGTTAGAGTATCTTTCTGTAAGGCTTTCTGATGCGAGTTTCTATTGAATTTGAGAGTGTTTCCAGTGTGGGCGTGTTTTTCTTTCAAACTGAGTATCTCTCTATCGTTTGCGTATGTTTACTATTGCAATTTGAGTATCTTTTCAATTCTCGTTTGAGTATCTTTCTGTAAGGCTTTCTGATGCGAGTTTCTATTGAATTTGAGAGTGTTTCCAGTGTGGGCGTGTTTTTCTTTCAAACTGAGTATCTCTCTATCGTTTGCGTATGTTTACTATTGCAATTTGAGTATCTTTTCAATTCTCGTTTGAGTATCTTTCTGAACGGCTTTCGATGCGAGTTTCTATTGAATTTGAGAGTGTTTCCAGTGTGGGCGTGTGTTTCTTTCAATCTGAGTATCTTTCTATCGTTTGAGTATGTTTACTATTGCACTTTGAGTATCTTTTCAATTCTCGTTTGAGTATCTTGTTGAACGGCTTTCGATGCGAGTTTCTATTGAATTTGAGAGTGTTTCCAGTGTGGGCGTGTGTTTCTTTCAAACTGAGTATCTTTCTATCGTTTGAGTATGTTTACTATTGCAATTTGAGTATCATTTCAATTCTCGTTTGAGTATCTTTCTGAACGGCTTTCTGATGCGAGTTTCTCTTGAATTTGAGAGTGTTTCCAGTGTGGGCGTGTGTTTCTTTCAAACTGAGTATCTTTCTATCGTTTGAGTATGTTTACTATTGGACTTTGAGTATCTTTTCAATTCTCGTTTGACTATCTTTCTGAACGGCTTTCGATGCGAGTTTTTCTTGAATTTGAGAGTGTTTCCAGTGTGGGCGTGTGTTTCTTTCAAACTGAGTATCTTTCTATCGTTTGAGTATGTTTACTATTGCAATTTGAGTATCTTTTCAACCCTCGTTTGAGTATCTTTCTGTAAGGCTTTCTGATGCGAGTTTCTATTAAATTTGAGAGTGTTTCCAGTGTGGGCGTGTGTTTCTTTCAAACTGAGTATCTTTCTATCGTTTGAGTATGTTTACTATTGCAATTTGAGTATCATTTCAATTCTCGTTTGAGTATCTTTCTGAACGGCTTTCGATGCGAGTTTTTCTTGAATTTGAGAGTGTTTCCAGTGTGGGCGTGTTTTTCTTTCAAACTGAGTATCTTTCTATCGTTTGAGTATGTTTGCTATTCCAATTTGAGTATCTTTTCAATTCTCGTTTGAGTATCTTTCCGTAAGGCTTTCTGATGCGAGTTTCTATTGAGTTTGAGAGTGTTTCCGGTGTGGGCGTGTGTTTCTTTCAAACTGAGTATCTTTCTATCGTTTGAGTATGTTTACTATTGCACTTTGAGTATCTTTTCAATTCTCGTCTGAGTATCTTTCTATAAAGCTTTCTGATGCGAGTTTGTATTGAATTTGGAGTGTTTCCAGTGTGGGCGTGTCTTTCTTTCAAACTGAGTATCTTTCTATCGTTTGAGTATGTTTACTATTGCACTTTAAGTATCTTTTCAATTCTCGTTTGAGTATATTTTTGAACGGCTTTCGATGCGAGTTTTATTGAGTTTGAGAGTGTTTCCAGTGTGGGCGTGTGTTTCTTTCAAACTGAGTATCTTTCTATCGTTTGAGTATGTTTACTATTGCACTTTGAGTATCTTTTCAATTCTCGTTTGAGTATCTTGTTGAACGGCTTTCGATGCGAGTTTCTATTGAATTTGAGAGTGTTTCCAGTGTGGGCGTGTGTTTCTTTCAAACTGAGTATCTTTCTATCGTTTGAGTATGTTTACTATTGCAATTTGAGTATCATTTCAATTCTCGTTTGAGTATCTTTCTGAACGGCTTTCTGATGCGAGTTTCTATTGAGTTTGAGAGTGTTTCCGGTGTGGGCGTGTGTTTCTTTCAAACTGAGTATCTTTCTATCGTTTGAGTATGTTTAGTATTACAATTTGAGTATCTTTTCAATTCTCGTTGAGTATATTTTTGAACGGCTTTCGATGCGAGTTTTTATTGAGTTTGAGAGTGTTTCCAGTGTGGGCGGGTGTTTCTTTCAAACTGAGTATCTTTCTATCGTTTGAGTATGTTTACTATTGCAATTTGAGTATCTTTTCAATTCTCGTTTGAGTATCTTTCTGTAAGGCTTTCTGATGCGAGTTTCTGTTGAATTTGAGAGTGTTTCCAGTCTGGGCGTGTCTTTCTTTCAAACTGAGTATCCTTCTATCGTTTGAGTATGTTTACTATTGCACTTTGAGTATCTTTTCAATTCTCGTTTGAGTATCTTTCCGTAAGGCTTTCTGATGCGAGTTTCTATTGGGTTTGAGAGTGTTTCCAGTGTGGGCGTGTGTTTCTTTCAAACTGAGTATCTTTCTATCGTTTGAGTATGTTTACTATTGCACTTTGAGTATCTTTTCAATTCTCGTCTGAGTATCTTTCTATAAGGCTTTCTGATGCGAGTTTCTATTGAATTTGAGAGTGTTTCCAGTGTGGGCGTGTCTTTCTTTCAAACTGAGTATCTTTCAATCGTTTGAGTATGTTTTCTATTGCACTTTGAGTATCTTTTCAATTCTCGTCTGAGTATCTTTCTATAAGGCTTTCTGATGCGAGTTTCTATTGAATTTGAGAGTGTTTCCAGTGTGGGCGTGTCTTTCTTTCAAACTGAGTATCTTTCTATCGTTTGAGTATGTTTGCTATTCCAATTTGAGTATCTTTTCAATTCTCGTTTGAGTATCTTGTTGAACGGCTTTCGATGCGAGTTTCTATTGAATTTGAGAGTGTTTCCAGTGTGGGCGTGTGTTTCTTTCAAACTGAGTATCTTTCTATCGTTTGAGTATGTTTACTATTGCAATTTGAGTATCATTTCAATTCTCGTTTGAGTATCTTTCTGAACGGCTTTCTGATGCGAGTTTCTATTAAATTTGAGAGTGTTTCCAGTGTGGGCGTGTGTTTCTTTCAAACTGAGTATCTTTCTATCGTTTGAGTATGTTTACTATTGCACTTTGAGTATCTTTTCAATTCTCGTTTGACTATCTTTCTGAACGGCTTTCGATGCGAGTTTTTCTTGAATTTGAGAGTGTTTCCAGTGTGGGCGTGTGTTTCTTTCAAACTGAGTATCTTTCTATCGTTTGAGTATGTTTACTATTGCAATTTGAGTATCTTTTCAACCCTCGTTTGAGTATCTTTCTGTAAGGCTTTCTGATGCGAGTTTCTATTAAATTTGAGAGTGTTTCCAGTGTGGGCGTGTGTTTCTTTCAAACTGAGTATCTTTCTATCGTTTGAGTATGTTTACTATTGCAATTTGAGTATCATTTCAATTCTCGTTTGAGTATCTTTCTGAACGGCTTTCGATGCGAGTTTTTCTTGAATTTGAGAGTGTTTCCAGTGTGGGCGTGTTTTTCTTTCAAACTGAGTATCTTTCTATCGTTTGAGTATGTTTGCTATTCCAATTTGAGTATCTTTTCAATTCTCGTTTGAGTATCTTTCCGTAAGGCTTTCTGATGCGAGTTTCTATTGAGTTTGAGAGTGTTTCCGGTGTGGGCGTGTGTTTCTTTCAAACTGAGTATCTTTCTATCGTTTGAGTATGTTTAGTATTACAATTTGAGTATCTTTTCAATTCTCGTTTGAGTATATTTTTGAACGGCTTTCGATGCGAGTTTTTATTGAGTTTGAGAGTGTTTCCAGTGTGGGCGTGTGTTTCTTTCAAACTGAGTATCTTTCTATCGTTTGAGTATGTTTACTATTGCAATTTGAGTATCTTTTCAATTCTCGTTTGAGTATCTTTCTGTAAGGCTTTCTGATGCGAGTTTCTATTGAATTTGAGAGTGTTTCCAGTCTGGGCGTGTGTTTCTTTCAAACTGAGTATCTTTCTATCGTTTGAGTATGTTTACTATTGCACTTTGAGTATCTTTTCAATTCTCGTTTGAGTACCTTTCTCTAAGGCTTTCTGATGCGAGTTTCTATTGAATTTGAGAGTGTTTCCAGTGTGGGCGTGTGTTTCTTTCAAACTGAGTATCTTTCTATCGTTTGAGTATGTTTACTATTGCAATTTGAGTATCTTTTCAATTCTCGTTTGAGTATCTTTCCGTAAGGCTTTCTGATGCGAGTTTCTATTGGGTTTGAGAGTGTTTCCAGTGTGGGCGTGTGTTTCTTTCAAACTGAGTATCTTTCTATCGTTTGAGTATGTTTACTATTGCACTTTGAGTATCTTTTCAATTCTCGTCTGAGTATCTTTCTATAAGGCTTTCTGATGCGAGTTTCTATTGAATTTGAGAGTGTTTCCAGTCTGGGCGTGTCTTTCTTTCAAACTGAGTATCTTTCTATCGTTTGAGTATGTTTACTATTGCACTTTGAGTATCTTTTCAATTCTCGTTAGAGTATCTTTCTGTAAGGCTTTCTGATGCGAGTTTCTATTGAATTTGAGAGTGTTTCCAGTGTGGGCGTGTTTTTCTTTCAAACTGAGTATCTCTCTATCGTTTGCGTATGTTTACTATTGCAATTTGAGTATCTTTTCAATTCTCGTTTGAGTATCTTTCTGTAAGGCTTTCTGATGCGAGTTTCTATTGAATTTGAGAGTGTTTCCAGTGTGGGCGTGTTTTTCTTTCAAACTGAGTATCTCTCTATCGTTTGCGTATGTTTACTATTGCAATTTGAGTATCTTTTCAATTCTCGTTTGAGTATCTTTCTGAACGGGTTTCGATGCGAGTTTCTATTGAATTTGAGAGTGTTTCCAGTGTGGGCGTGTGTTTCTTTCAAACTGAGTATCTTTCTATCGTTTGAGTATGTTTACTATTGCACTTTGAGTATCTTTTCAATTCTCGTCTGAGTATCTTTCTATAAGGCTTTCTGATGCGAGTTTCTATTGAATTTGAGAGTGTTTCCAGTGTGGGCGTGTCTTTCTTTCAAACTGAGTATCTTTCAATCGTTTGAGTATGTTTACTATTGCACTTTGAGTATCTTTTCAATTCTCGTCTGAGTATCTTTCTATAAGGCTTTCTGATGCGAGTTTCTATTGAATTTGAGAGTGTTTCCAGTGTGGGCGTGTCTTTCTTTCAAACTGAGTATCTTTCTATCGTTTGAGTATGTTTGCTATTCCAATTTGAGTATCTTTTCAATTCTCGTTTGAGTATCTTGTTGAACGGCTTTCGATGCGAGTTTCTATTGAATTTGAGAGTGTTTCCAGTGTGGGCGTGTGTTTCTTTCAAACTGAGTATCTTTCTATCGTTTGAGTATGTTTACTATTGCAATTTGAGTATCATTTCAATTCTCGTTTGAGTATCTTTCTGAACGGCTTTCTGATGCGAGTTTCTATTGAATTTGAGAGTGTTTCCAGTGTGGGCGTGTGTTTCTTTCAAACTGAGTATCTTTCTATCGTTTGAGTATGTTTACTATTGGACTTTGAGTATCTTTTCAATTCTCGTTTGACTATCTTTCTGAACGGCTTTCGATGCGAGTTTTTCTTGAATTTGAGAGTGTTTCCAGTGTGGGCGTGTGTTTCTTTCAAACTGAGTATCTTTCTATCGTTTGAGTATGTTTACTATTGCAATTTGAGTATCTTTTCAACCCTCGTTTGAGTATCTTTCTGTAAGGCTTTCTGATGCGAGTTTCTATTAAATTTGAGAGTGTTTCCAGTGTGGGCGTGTGTTTCTTTCAAACTGAGTATCTTTCTATCGTTTGAGTATGTTTACTATTGCAATTTGAGTATCATTTCAATTCTCGTTTGAGTATCTTTCTGAACGGCTTTCGATGCGAGTTTTTCTTGAATTTGAGAGTGTTTCCAGTGTGGGCGTGTTTTTCTTTCAAACTGAGTATCTTTCTATCGTTTGAGTATGTTTGCTATTCCAATTTGAGTATCTTTTCAATTCTCGTTTGAGTATCTTTCCGTAAGGCTTTCTGATGCGAGTTTCTATTGAGTTTGAGAGTGTTTCCGGTGTGGGCGTGTGTTTCTTTCAAACTGAGTATCTTTCTATCGTTTGAGTATGTTTACTATTGCACTTTGAGTATCTTTTCAATTCTCGTCTGAGTATCTTTCTATAAAGCTTTCTGATGCGAGTTTGTATTGAATTTGGAGTGTTTCCAGTGTGGGCGTGTCTTTCTTTCAAACTGAGTATCTTTCTATCGTTTGAGTATGTTTACTATTGCACTTTAAGTATCTTTTCAATTCTCGTTTGAGTATATTTTTGAACGGCTTTCGATGCGAGTTTTATTGAGTTTGAGAGTGTTTCCAGTGTGGGCGTGTGTTTCTTTCAAACTGAGTATCTTTCTATCGTTTGAGTATGTTTACTATTGCACTTTGAGTATCTTTTCAATTCTCGTTTGAGTATCTTTTTGAACGGCTTTCGATGCGAGTTTCTATTGAATTTGAGAGTGTTTCCAGTGTGGGCGTGTGTTTCTTTCAAACTGAGTATCTTTCTATCGTTTGAGTATGTTTACTATTGCAATTTGAGTATCTTTTCAATTCTCGTTTGAGTATCTTTCTGAACGGCTTTCTGATGCGAGTTTCTATTGAGTTTGAGAGTGTTTCCGGTGTGGGCGTGTGTTTCTTTCAAACTGAGTATCTTTCTATCGTTTGAGTATGTTTAGTATTACAATTTGAGTATCTTTTCAATTCTCGTTGAGTATATTTTTGAACGGCTTTCGATGCGAGTTTTTATTGAGTTTGAGAGTGTTTCCAGTGTGGGCGTGTGTTTCTTTCAAACTGAGTATCTTTCTATCGTTTGAGTATGTTTACTATTGCAATTTGAGTATCTTTTCAATTCTCGTTTGAGTATCTTTCTGTAAGGCTTTCTGATGCGAGTTTCTGTTGAATTTGAGAGTGTTTCCAGTCTGGGCGTGTCTTTCTTTCAAACTGAGTATCTTTCTATCGTTTGAGTATGTTTACTATTGCACTTTGAGTATCTTTTCAATTCTCGTTTGAGTATCTTTCCGTAAGGCTTTCTGATGCGAGTTTCTATTGGGTTTGAGAGTGTTTCCAGTGTGGGCGTGTGTTTCTTTCAAACTGAGTATCTTTCTATCGTTTGAGTATGTTTACTATTGCACTTTGAGTATCTTTTCAATTCTCGTCTGAGTATCTTTCTATAAGGCTTTCTGATGCGAGTTTCTATTGAATTTGAGAGTGTTTCCAGTGTGGGCGTGTCTTTCTTTCAAACTGAGTATCTTTCAATCGTTTGAGTATGTTTACTATTGCACTTTGAGTATCTTTTCAATTCTCGTCTGAGTATCTTTCTATAAGGCTTTCTGATGCGAGTTTCTATTGAATTTGAGAGTGTTTCCAGTGTGGGCGTGTGTTTCTTTCAAACTGAGTATCTTTCTATCGTTTGAGTATGTTTGCTATTCCAATTTGAGTATCTTTTCAATTCTCGTTTGAGTATCTTGTTGAACGGCTTTCGATGCGAGTTTCTATTGAATTTGAGAGTGTTTCCAGTGTGGGCGTGTGTTTCTTTCAAACTGAGTATCTTTCTATCGTTTGAGTATGTTTACTATTGCAATTTGAGTATCATTTCAATTCTCGTTTGAGTATCTTTCTGAACGGCTTTCTGATGCGAGTTTCTATTGAATTTGAGAGTGTTTCCAGTGTGGGCGTGTGTTTCTTTCAAACTGAGTATCTTTCTATCGTTTGAGTATGTTTACTATTGGACTTTGAGTATCTTTTCAATTCTCGTTTGACTATCTTTCTGAACGGCTTTCGATGCGAGTTTTTCTTGAATTTGAGAGTGTTTCCAGTGTGGGCGTGTGTTTCTTTCAAACTGAGTATCTTTCTATCGTTTGAGTATGTTTACTATTGCAATTTGAGTATCTTTTCAACCCTCGTTTGAGTATCTTTCTGTAAGGCTTTCTGATGCGAGTTTCTATTAAATTTGAGAGTGTTTCCAGTGTGGGCGTGTGTTTCTTTCAAACTGAGTATCTTTCTATCGTTTGAGTATGTTTACTATTGCAATTTGAGTATCATTTCAATTCTCGTTTGAGTATCTTTCTGAACGGCTTTCGATGCGAGTTTTTCTTGAATTTGAGAGTGTTTCCAGTGTGGGCGTGTTTTTCTTTCAAACTGAGTATCTTTCTATCGTTTGAGTATGTTTGCTATTGCAATTTGAGTATCTTTTCAATTCTCGTTTGAGTATCTTTCCGTAAGGCTTTCTGATGCGAGTTTCTATTGAGTTTGAGAGTGTTTCCGGTGTGGGCGTGTGTTTCTTTCAAACTGAGTATCTTTCTATCGTTTGAGTATGTTTACTATTGCACTTTGAGTATCTTTTCAATTCTCGTCTGAGTATCTTTCTATAAAGCTTTCTGATGCGAGTTTGTATTGAATTTGGAGTGTTTCCAGTGTGGGCGTGTCTTTCTTTCAAACTGAGTATCTTTCTATCGTTTGAGTATGTTTACTATTGCACTTTAAGTATCTTTTCAATTCTCGTTTGAGTATATTTTTGAACGGCTTTCGATGCGAGTTTTATTGAGTTTGAGAGTGTTTCCAGTGTGGGCGTGTGTTTCTTTCAAACTGAGTATCTTTCTATCGTTTGAGTATGTTTACTATTGCACTTTGAGTATCTTTTCAATTCTCGTTTGAGTATCTTGTTGAACGGCTTTCGATGCGAGTTTCTATTGAATTTGAGAGTGTTTCCAGTGTGGGCGTGTGTTTCTTTCAAACTGAGTATCTTTCTATCGTTTGAGTATGTTTACTATTGCAATTTGAGTATCATTTCAATTCTCGTTTGAGTATCTTTCTGAACGGCTTTCTGATGCGAGTTTCTATTGAGTTTGAGAGTGTTTCCGGTGTGGGCGTGTGTTTCTTTCAAACTGAGTATCTTTCTATCGTTTGAGTATGTTTAGTATTACAATTTGAGTATCTTTTCAATTCTCGTTGAGTATATTTTTGAACGGCTTTCGATGCGAGTTTTTATTGAGTTTGAGAGTGTTTCCAGTGTGGGCGTGTGTTTCTTTCAAACTGAGTATCTTTCTATCGTTTGAGTATGTTTACTATTGCAATTTGAGTATCTTTTCAATTCTCGTTTGAGTATCTTTCTGTAAGGCTTTCTGATGCGAGTTTCTGTTGAATTTGAGAGTGTTTCCAGTCTGGGCGTGTCTTTCTTTCAAACTGAGTATCTTTCTATCGTTTGAGTATGTTTACTATTGCACTTTGAGTATCTTTTCAATTCTCGTTTGAGTATCTTTCCGTAAGGCTTTCTGATGCGAGTTTCTATTGGGTTTGAGAGTGTTTCCAGTGTGGGCGTGTGTTTCTTTCAAACTGAGTATCTTTGTATCGTTTGAGTATGTTTACTATTGCACTTTGAGTATCTTTTCAATTCTCGTCTGAGTATCTTCCTATAAGGCTTTCTGATGCGAGTTTCTATTGAATTTGAGAGTGTTTCCAGTGTGGGCGTGTCTTTCTTTCAAACTGAGTATCTTTCAATCGTTTGAGTATGTTTACTATTGCACTTTGAGTATCTTTTCAATTCTCGTCTGAGTATCTTTCTATAAGGCTTTCTGATGCGAGTTTCTATTGAATTTGAGAGTGTTTCCAGTGTGGGCGTGTCTTTCTTTCAAACTGAGTATCTTTCAATCGTTTGAGTATGTTTACTATTGCACTTTGAGTATCTTTTCAATTCTCGTTTGAGTATCTTTCTGTAAGGCTTTCTGATGCGAGTTTCTATTGAATTTGAGAGTGTTTCCAGTGTGGGCGTGTTTTTCTTTCAAACTGAGTATCTCTCTATCGTTTGCGTATGTTTACTATTGCAATTTGAGTATCTTTTCAATTCTCGTTTGAGTATCTTTCTGTAAGGCTTTCTGATGCGAGTTTCTATTGGGTTTGAGAGTGTTTCCAGTGTGGGCGTGTGTTTCTTTCAAACTGAGTATCTTTCTATCGTTTGAGTATGTTTACTATTGCACTTTGAGTATCTTTTCAATTCTCGTCTGAGTATCTTTCTATAAGGCTTTCTGATGCGAGTTTCTATTGAATTTGAGAGTGTTTCCAGTGTGGGCGTGTCTTTCTTTCAAACTGAGTATCTTTCTATCGTTTGAGTATGTTTACTATTGCACTTTGAGTATCTTTTCAATTCTCGTTTGAGTACCTTTCTCTAAGGCTTTCTGATGCGAGTTTCTATTGAATTTGAGAGTGTTTCCAGTGTGGGCGTGTGTTTCTTTCAAACTGAGTATCTTTCTATCGTTTGAGTATGTTTACTATTGCACTTTGAGTATCTTTTCTATCCTCGTTTGAGTATCTTTCTGTAAGGCTTTCTGATGCGAGTTTCTATTGAATTTGAGAGTGTTTCAAGTGTGGGCGTGTGTTTCTTTCAAACTGAGTATCTTTCTATCGTTTGAGTATGTTTACTATTGCACTTTGAGTATCTTTTCAATTCTCGTTTGAGTATCTTTTTGAACGGCTTTCGATGCGAGTTTCTATTGAATTTGAGAGTGTTTCAAGTGTGGGCGTGTCTTTCTTTCAAACTTAGTATCTTTCTATCGTTTGAGTATGTTTACTATTGCAATTTGAGTATCATTTCAATTCTCCTTTGAGTATCTTTCTGAACGGCTTTCTGATGCGAGTTTCTATTGAATTTGAGAGTGTTTCCAGTGTGGGCGTGTGTTTCTTTCAAACTGAGTATCTTTCTATCGTTTGAGTATGTTTACTATTGCACTTTGAGTATCTTTTCTATCCTCGTTTGAGTATCTTTCTGTAAGGCTTTCTGATGCGAGTTTCTATTGAATTTGAGAGTGTTTCAAGTGTGGGCGTGTGTTTCTTTCAAACTGAGTATCTTTCTATCGTTTGAGTATGTTTACTATTGCAATTTGAGTATCTTTTCAATTCTCGTTTGAGTATCTTTCTGAACGGGTTTCGATGGGAGTTTCTCTTGAATTTGAGAGTGTTTCCAGTGTGGGCGTGTTTTTCTTTCAAACTGAGTATCTTTCTATCGTTTGAGTATGTTTACTATTGTAATTTGAGTATCTTTTCAATTATCGTATGAGTATCATTCTGTAAGGCTTTCTCATGCGAGTTTCTATTGAATTTGAGAGTGTTTCCAGTGTGGGCGTGTGTTTCTTTCAAACTGAGTATCTTTCTATCGCTTGAGTATGTTTACTATTGCACTTTGAGTATCTTTTCAATTCTCGTTTGAGTATCTTTATGAACGGCTTTCGATGCGAGTTTCTATTGAATTTGAGAGTCTTTCCAGTGTGGGCGTGTGTTTCTTTCAAACTGAGTATCTTTCTATCGTTTGAGTATGTTTACTATTGCACTTTGAGTATCTTTTCAATCCTCGTTTGAGTATCTTTCTGAACGTCTTTCGATGCGAGTTTTTCTTGAGTTTGAGAGTGTTTCAAGTGTGGGCGTGTGTTTCTTTCAAACTGAGTATCTTTCTATCGTTTGAGTATGTTTACTATTGCACTTTGAGTATCTTTTCAATTCTCGTTTGAGTATCTTTTTGAACGGCTTTCGATGCGAGTTTCTATTGAATTTGAGAGTGTTTCAAGTGTGGGCGTGTGTTTCTTTCAAACTTAGTATCTTTCTATCGTTTGAGTATGTTTACTATTGCAATTTGAGTATCATTTCAATTCTCATTTGAGTATCTTTCTGAACGGCTTTCTGATGCGAGTTTCTATTGAATTTGAGAGTGTTTCAAGTGTGGGCGTGTATTTCTTTCAAACTGAGTATCTTTCTATCGTTTGAGTATGTTTGCTATTGCAATTTGAGTATCTTTTCAATCCTCGTTTGAGTATCTTTCTGAACGTCTTTCGATGCGAGTTTTTCTTGAGTTTGAGAGTGTTTCAAGTGTGGGCGTGTGTTTCTTTCAAACTGAGTATCTTTCTATCGTTTGAGTATGTTTACTATTGCACTTTGAGTATCTTTTCAAT
Source organism: Argentina anserina (assembly GCF_933775445.1). Taxonomy (NCBI): domain Eukaryota; kingdom Viridiplantae; phylum Streptophyta; class Magnoliopsida; order Rosales; family Rosaceae; genus Argentina; species Argentina anserina. Next base: position 41,744 of record NW_026089456.1, read on the forward strand.
TCTCGTTTGAGTATCTTTTTGAACGGCTTTCGATGCGAGTTTCTATTGAATTTAAGCGTGTTTCCAGTGTGGGCGTGTGTTTCTTTCAAACTTAGTATCTTTCTATCGTTTGAGTATGTATACTATTGTAATTTGAGTATCATTTCAATTCTCATTTGAGTATCTTTCTGAACGGCTTTCTGATGCGAGTTTCTATTGAATTTGAGAGTGTTTCCAGTGTGGGCGTGTGTTTCTTTCAAACTGAGTATCTTTCTATCGTTTGAGTATGTTTACTTTTGCAATTTGAGTATCTTTTCAATTCTCGTTTGAGTATCTTTCTGTAAGGGTTTCTGATGCGAGTTTCTATTGAATTTGAGAGTGTTTCCAGTGTGGGCGTGTGTTTCTTTCAAACTGAGTATCTTTCTATCGTTTGAGTATGTTTACTATTGCACTTTGAGTATCTTTTCAATTCTCGTTTGACTATCTTTCTGAACGGCTTTCGATGCGAGTTTTTCTTGAATTTGAGAGTGTTTCCAGTGTGGGCGTGTGTTTCTTTCAAACTGAGTATCTTTATATCGTTTGAGTATGTTTACTATTGCAATTTGAGTATCTTTTCAATTATCGTATGAGTATCATTCTGTAAGGCTTTCTGATGCGAGTTTCTATTGAATTTGAGACTGTTTCAAGTGTGGGCGTGTGTTTCTTTCAAACTGAGTATCTTTCTATCGTTTGAGTATGTTTGCTATTCTAATTTGAGTATCTTTTCAATTCTCGTTTGAGTATCTTTCTGTAAGGCTTTCTGATGCGAGTTTCTATTGAATTTGAGAGTGTTTCAAGTGTGGGCGTGTGTTTCTTTCAAACTGAGTATTTTTCTATCGTTTGAGTATGTTTACTATTGCAATTTGAGTATCTTTTCAATTCTCGTTTGAGTATCTTTCTGAACGGGTTTCGATGCGAGTTTTTCTTGAATTTGAGAGTGTTTCCAGTGTGGGCGTGTTTTTCTTTCAAACTGAGTATCTTTCTATCGTTTGAGTATGTTTACTATTGCAATTTGAGTATCTTTTCAATTCTCGTTTGAGTATATATCTGAACGGCTTTCTGATGCGAGTTTCTATTGAATTTGAGAGTGTTTCAAGTGTGGGCGTGTGTTTCTTTCAAACTGAGTATCTTTCTATCGTTTGAGTATGTTTACTATTGCAATTTGAGTATCTTTTCAATTCTCGTTTGAGTATCTTTCTGTAAGGCTTTCTGATGCGAGTTTCTATTGAATTTGAGAGTGTTTCTAGTGTGGGCGTGTGTTTCTTTCAAACTGAGTATCTTTCTATCGTTTGAGTATGTTTACTATTGCAATTTGAGTATCTTTTCAATTCTCGTTTGAGTATCTTTCTGAACGGGTTTCGATGGGAGTTTTTCTTGAATTTGAGAGTGTTTCCAGTGTGGGCGTGTGTTTCTTTCAAACTGAGTATCTTTCTATCGTTTGAGTATGTTTACTATTGCAATTTGAGTATCTTTTCAATTCTCGTTTGAGTATCTTTCTGAACGGATTTCGATGAGAGTTTTTCTTGAATTTGAGAGTGTTTCCAGTGTGGGCGTGTTTTTCTTTCAAACTGAGTATCTTTCTATCGTTTGAGTATGTTTACTATTGCAATTTGAGTATCTTTTCAATTATCGTATGAGTATCATTCTGTAAGGCTTTCTGATGCGAGTTTCTATTGAATTTGAGAGTGTTTCCAGTGTGGGCGTGTGTTTCTTTCAAACTGAGTATCTTTCTATCGTTTGAGTATGTTTACTATTGCAATTTGAGTATCTTTTCAATTCTCGTTTGAGTATCTTTCTGAACGGCTTTCTATGCGAGTTTCTAATGAATTTGAGAGTGTTTCCAGTGTGGGCGTGTGTTTCTTTCAAACTGAGTATCTCTCTATCGTTTGCGTATGTTTACTATTGCAATTTGAGTATCTTTTCAATTCTCGTTTGAGTATCTTTCTGAACGGGTTTCGATGAGAGTTTTTCTTGAATTTGAGAGTGTTTCCAGTGTTGGCGTGTGTTTCGTTCAAACTTTGTATCTTTCTATCGTTTGAGTATGTTTACTATTGCAATTTGAGTATCTTTTCAATTCTCGTTTGAGTATCTTTCTAAACGGGTTTCGATGAGAGTTTTTCTTGAATTTGAGAGTGTTTCAAGTGTTGGCGTGTTTTTCTTTCAAACTGAGTATCTTTCTATCGTTTGAGTATGTTTGCTATTCCAATTTGAGTATCTTTTCAATTCTCGTTTGACTATCTTTCTGTAAGGCTTTCTGATGCGAGTTTCTATTGAATTTGAGAGTGCTTCCAGTGTGGGCGTGTGTTTCTTTCAAACTGAGTATCTTTCCATCGTTTGAGTATGTTTACTATTGCACTTTGAGTATCTTTTCAGTTCTCATATGAGTATCTTTCTGTAAGGCTTTCTGATGCGAGTTTCTATTGAATTTGAGAGTGTTTCCAGTGTGGGCGTGTGTTTCTTTCAAACTGAGTATCTTTCCATCGTTTGAGTATGTTTACTATAACAATTTGAGTATCTGTTCAGTTCTCGTTTGAGTATGTTTCTGAACGGCTTTCGATGCGAGTTTTTCTTGAATTTGAGAGTAGTTCCAGTGTGGGTGTGTGTTTCTTTCAAACTGAGTATCTTTCTTTCGTTTGAGTATGTTTACTATTGCAATTTGATTATCTTTCTGTAAGGCTTTCTGATGCGAGTTTCTATTGAATTTGAGAGTGTTTCCAGTTTGGGCGTGTGTTTCTTTTAAACGGAGTATCTTTCTATCGTTTGAGTATGTTTACTTTTGCAATTTGAGTATCTTTTCAATTCTCGTTTGAGTATCTTTCTGTAAGGCTTTCTGATGCGAGTTTCTATTGAATTTGAGAGTGTTTCCAGTGTGGGCCTGTGTTTCTTTCAAACTGAGTATCTTTCTATCGTTTGAGTATGTTTACTATTGCAATTTGAGTATCTTTTCAATTCTCGTTTGAGTATCTTTCTGAACGGCTTTCTGATGCGAGTTTCTCTTGAATTTAAGTGTGTTTCCAGTGTGGGCGTGTGTTTCTTTCAAACTGATTATCTTTCTATCGTTTGAGTATGTTTACTATTGCAATTTGAGTATCTTTTCAATTGTCGTTTGAGTATCTTTCTGAACGGCTTTCGATGCGAGTTTTTCTTGAATTTGAGAGTGTTTCCAGTGTGGGCGTGTGTTTCTTTCAAACTGAGTATCTTTCTATCGTTTGAGTATGTTTACTATTGCAATTTGAGTATCCTTTCAATTCTCGTTTGAGTATCTTTCTGTAAGGCTTTCTGATGCTAGTTTCTATTGAATTTGAGAGTGTTTCCAGTGTGGGCGTGTGTTTCTTTCAAACTGAGTATCTTTCTATCCTTTGAGTATGTTTACTATTGCAATTTGAGTATCTTTTCAATTGTCGTTTGAGTATCTTTCTGTAAGGCTTTCTGATGCGAGTTTCTATTGAATTTGAGAGTGTTTCCAGTGTTGGCGTGTGTTTCTTTCAAACTGAGTATCTTTCTATCGGTTGAGTATGTTTACTATTGCAATTTGAGTATCTTTTCAATTCTCGTTTGAGTATCTTTCTGTAAGGCTTTCTGATGCGAGTTTCTATTGAATTTGAGAGTGTTTCAAGTGTGGGCGTGTGTTTCTTTCAAACTGAGTATCTTTCTATCGTTTGAGTATGTTTACTATTGCAATTTGAGTATCTTTTCAATTCTCGTTTGAGTATCATTCCGTAAGGCTTTCTGATGCGAGTTTCTATTGAATTTAAGAGTGTTTCCAGTGTGAGCGTGTGTTTCTTTCAAACTGAGTATCTTTCTATCGTTTGAGTATGTTTACTATTACAATTTGAGTATCTTTTCAATTCTCGTTTGAGTATCTTTCTGAACGGGTTTCGATGCGAGTTTTTCTTGAATTTGAGAGTAATTCCAGTGTGGGCGTGTGTTTCTTTCAAACTGAGTATCTTTCTATTGTTTGAGTATGTTTACTATTGCAATTTGAGTATCTTTTCAATTCTCGTTTGAGTATCTTTCTGTAAGGCTTTCTGATGCGAGTTTCTATTGAATTTGAGAGTGTTTCCAGTGTGGGCGTGTGTTTCTTTCAAACTGAGTATCTTTCTATCCTTTGAGTATGTTTACTATTGCAATTTGAGTATCTTTTCAATTCTCGTTTGAGTATCTTTCTGAACGGCTTTCTGATGCGAGTTTCTATTTAATTTGAGAGTGTTTCCAGTGTGGGCGTGTGTTTCTTTCAAACTAATTATCTTCCTATCGTTTGAGTATGTTTACTATTGCAATTTGAGTATCTTTTCAATTCTCGTTTTAGTATATTTCTGAACGGCTTTCGATGCGAGTTTTTCTTGAATTTGAGAGTGTTTCCAGTGTGGGCGTGTGTTTCTTTCAAACTGAGTATCTTTATATCATTTGAGTATGTTTACTATTGCACTTTGAGTATCTTTTCAATTCTCATTTGAGTATCTTTCTGTAAGGCTTTCTGATGCGAGTTTCTATTGAATTTGAGAGTGTTTATAGTGTGGGCGTGTGTTTCTTTTAAACTGAGTATCTTTCTATCGTTTGAGTATGTTTGCTATTGCAATTTGAGTATCTTTTCAATCCTCGTTTCAGTATCTTTCTGAACGTATTTCGATGCGAGTTTTTCTTGAATTTGAGAGTTTTTCCAGTGTGGGGGTGTGTTTCTTTCAAACTGAGTATCTTTATATCGTTTGAGTATGTTTACTATTCCAATTTGAGTATCTTTTCAATTCTCGTTTGAGTATCTTTCTGTAAGGCTTTCTGATGCGAGTTTCTATTGAATTTGAGAGTGTTTCCAGTGTGGGCGTGTTTTTCTTTCAAACTGAGTATCTCTCTATCGTTTGCGTATGTTTACTATTGCAATTTGAGTATCTTTTCAATTCTCGTTTGAGTATCTTTCTGAACGGGTTTCGATGAGAGTTTTTCTTGAATTTGAGAGTGTTTCCAGTGTTGGCGTGTTTTTCTTTCAAACTGAGTATCTTTCTATCGTTTGAGTATGTTTACTATTGCAATTTGAGTATCTTTTCAATTCTCGTTTGAGTATCTTTCTGAACGGGTTTCGATGAGAGTTTTTCTTGAATTTGAGAGTGTTTCCAGTGTTGGCGTGTTTTTCTTTCAAACTGAGTATCTTTCTATCGTTTGAGTATGTTTGCTATTACAATTTGAGTATCTTTTCAATTCTCGTTTGAGTATCTTTCTGAACGGGTTTCGATGAGAGTTTTTCTTGAATTTGAGAGTGTTTCCAGTGTGGGCGTGTTTTTCTTTCAAACTGAGTATCTTTCTATCGTTTGAGTATGTTTGCTATTCCAATTTGAGTATCTTTTCAATTCTCGTTTGAGTATCTTTCTGTAAGGCTGTCTGATGCGAGTTTCTATTGAATTTGTGAGTGTTTCCAGTGTGGGCGTGTGTTTCTTTCAAACTGAGTATCTTTCCATCGTTTGAGTATGTTTACTATTGCACTTTGAGTATCTTTTCAGTTCTCATATGAGTATCTTTCTGTAAGGCTTTCTGATGCGAGTTTCTATTGAATTTGAGAGTGTTTCCAGTGTGGGCGTGTGTTTCTTTCAAACTGAGTATCTTTCTATCGTTTGAGTATGTTTACTTTTGCAATTTGAGTATCTTTTCAATTCTCGTTTGAGTATCTTTCTATAAGGCTTTCTGATGCGAGTTTCTATTGAATTTGAGAGTGTTTCCAGTGTGGGCATGTTTTTCTTTCAAACTGAGTATCTTTCTATCGTTTGAGTATGTTTACTATTGCAATTTGAGTATCTTTTCAATTCTCGTTTGAGTATCTTTCTGTAACGTTTTCTGATGCGAGTTTCTGTTGAATTTGAGAGTGTTTCCAGTGTGGGCGTGTGTTTCTTTCAAACTGAGTATCTTTCTATCGTTTGAGTATGTTTACTTTTGCAATTTGAGTATCTTTTCAATTCTCGTTTGAGTATCTTTCTGTAAGGCTTTCTGATGCGAGTTTCTATTGAATTTGAGAGTGTTTCCAGTGTGGGCGTGTGTTTCTTTCAAACTGAGTATCTTTCTATCATTTGAGTATGTTTAATATGGGACTTTGAGTATCATTTCAATTCTCGTTTGAGTATCTTTCTGTAAGTCTTTCTGATTCGAGTTTCTATTGAATTTGAGAGTGTTTCCAATGAGGGCGTGTGTTTCTTTCAAACTGAGTATCTTTTTATCATTTGAGTATGTTTACTTTTGCAATTTGAGTAACTTTTCAATCCTCGTTTGAGTATCTTTCTGAACGGCTTTCTGATGCGAGTTTCTCTTGAATTTGTGAGTGTTTCCAGTGTGGGCCTGTGTTTCTTTCAAACTGAGTATCTTTCTATCGTTTGAGTATGTTTACTATTGCAATTTGAGTATCTTTTCAATTCTCGTTTGAGTATCTTTCTGAACGGTTTTCTGATGCGAGTTTCTCTTGAATTTGAGAGTGTTTCCAGTGTGGGCGTCTGTTTCTTTCAAACTGAGTATCTTTCTATCGTTTGAGTATGTTTACTATTGCAATTTAAGTAACTTTTCAATCCTCGTTTGAGTATCTTTCTGAACGGCTTTCTGATGCGAGTTTCTCTTGAATTTGTGAGTGTTTCCAGTGTGGGTTTGTGTTTCTTTCAAACTGAGTATCTTTCTATCGTTTGAGTATGTTTACTATTGCAATTTGAGTATCTTTTCAATTCTCGTTTGAGTATCTTTCTGAACGGCTTTCTGATGCTAGTTTCTATTGAATTTGAGAGTGTTTCAAGTGTGGGCGTGGATTTCTTTCAAACTGAGTATCTTTCTATCGTTTGAGTATGTTTGCTATTGCAATTTGAGTATCTTTTCAATCCTCGTTTGAGTATCTTTCTGAACGTCTTTCGATGCGAGTTTTTCTTGAATTTGAGAGTTTTTCCAGTGTGGGGGTGTGTTTCTTTCAAACTGAGTATCTTTATATCGTTTGAGTATGTTTACTATTCCAATTTGAGTATCTTTTCAATTCTCGTTTGAGTATCTTTCTGTAAGGCTTTCTGATGCGAGTTTCTATTGAATTTGAGAGTGTTTCCAGTGTGGGCGTGTTTTTCTTTCAAACTGAGTATCTCTCTATCGTTTGCGTATGTTTACTATTGCAATTTGAGTATCTTTTCAATTCTCGTTTGAGTATCTTTCTGAACGGGTTTCGATGAGAGTTTTTCTTGAATTTGAGAGTGTTTCCAGTGTTGGCGTGTTTTTCTTTCAAACTGAGTATCTTTCTATCGTTTGAGTATGTTTACTATTGCAATTTGAGTATCTTTTCAATTCTCGTTTGAGTATCTTTCTGAACGGGTTTCGATGAGAGTTTTTCTTGAATTTGAGAGTGTTTCCAGTGTTGGCGTGTTTTTCTTTCAAACTGAGTATCTTTCTATCGTTTGAGTATGTTTGCTATTACAATTTGAGTATCTTTTCAATCCTCGTTTGAGTATCTTTCTGAACGTCTTTCGATGCGAGTTTTTCTTGAATTTGAGAGTGTTTCCAGTGTGGGCGTGTTTTTCTTTCAAACTGAGTATCTTTCTATCGTTTGAGTATGTTTGCTATTCCAATTTGAGTATCTTTTCAATTCTCGTTTGAGTATCTTTCTGTAAGGCTGTCTGATGCGAGTTTCTATTGAATTTGTGAGTGTTTCCAGTGTGGGCGTGTGTTTCTTTCAAACTGAGTATCTTTCCATCGTTTGAGTATGTTTACTATTGCACTTTGAGTATCTTTTCAGTTCTCATATGAGTATCTTTCTGTAAGGCTTTCTGATGCGAGTTTCTATTGAATTTAAGAGTGTTTCCAGTGTGGGCGTGTGTTTCTTTCAAACTGAGTATCTTTCCATCGTTTGAGTATGTTTACTATAACAATTTGAGTATCTTTTCAGTTCTCGTTTGAGTATGTTTCTGAACGGCTTTCGATGCGAGTTTTTCTTGAATTTGAGAGTATTTCCAATGTGGGCGTGTGTTTCTTTCACACTGAGTATCTTTCTATCATTTGAGTATGTTTACTATTACAATTTGAGTATCTTTTCAATTCTCGTTTGAGTATCTTTCTGAACGGCTGTCGATGCGAGTTTTTCTTGAAGTTGAGAGTGTTTCCAGTGTGGGCGTGTGTTTCTTTCACACTGAGTATCTTTCTATCGTTTGAGTATGTTTACTATTGCACTTTGAGTATCTTTTCAATTCTCGTTTGAGTATCTTTTTGAACGGCTTTCGATGCGAGTTTCTATTGAATTTGAGAGTGTTTCCAGTGTGGGCGTGTGTTTCTTTCAATCTGAGTATCTTTCTATCGTTTGAGTATGTTTACTATTGCAATTTGAGTATCATTTCAATTCTCATTTGAGTATCTTTCTGAACGGCTTTCTGATGCGAGTTTCTATTGAATTTGAGAGTGTTTCCAGTGTGGGCGTGTGTTTCTTTCAAACTGAGTATCTTTCTATCGTTTGAGTATGTTTACTATTGCACTTTGAGTATCTTTTCAATTCTCGTTTGACTATCTTTCTGAACGGCTTTCGATGCGAGTTTTTCTTGAATTTGAGAGTGTTTCCAGTGTGGGCGTGTGTTTCTTTCAAACTGAGTATCTTTCTATCGTTTGAGTATGTTTACTATTGCAATTTGAGTATCTTTTCAACCCTCGTTTGAGTATCTTTCTGTAAGGCTTTCTGATGCGAGTTTCTATTAAATTTGAGAGTGTTTCCAGTGTGGGCGTGTGTTTCTTTCAAACTGAGTATCTTTCTATCGTTTGAGTATGTTTACTATTGCAATTTGAGTATCATTTCAATTCTCGTTTGAGTATCTTTCTGAACGGCTTTCGATGCGAGTTTTTCTTGAATTTGAGAGTGTTTCCAGTGTGGGCGTGTTTTTATTTCAAACTGAGTATCTTTCTATCGTTTGAGTATGTTTGCTATTCCAATTTGAGTATCTTTTCAATTCTCGTTTGAGTATCTTTCCGTAAGGCTTTCTGATGCGAGTTTCTATTGAGTTTGAGAGTGTTTCCGGTGTGGGCGTGTGTTTCTTTCAAAATGAGTATCTTTCTATCGTTTGAGTATGTTTACTATTGCACTTTGAGTATCTTTTCAATTCTCGTCTGAGTATCTTTCTATAAAGCTTTCTGATGCGAGTTTGTATTGAATTTGGAGTGTTTCCAGTGTGGGCGTGTCTTTCTTTCAAACTGAGTATCTTTCTATCGTTTGAGTATGTTTACTATTGCACTTTAAGTATCTTTTCAATTCTCGTTTGAGTATATTTTTGAACGGCTTTCGATGCGAGTTTTTATTGAGTTTGAGAGTGTTTCCAGTGTGGGCGTGTGTTTCTTTCAAACTGAGTATCTTTCTATCGTTTGAGTATGTTTACTATTGCACTTTGAGTATCTTTTCAATTCTCGTTTGAGTATCTTTCCGTAAGGCTTTCTGATGCGAGTTTCTATTGAGTTTGACAGTGTTTCCGGTGTGGGCGTGTGTTTCTTTCAAACTGAGTATCTTTCTATCGTTTGAGTATGTTTAGTATTACAATTTGAGTATCTTTTCAATTCTCGTTTGAGTATATTTTTGAACGGCTTTCGATGCGAGTTTTTATTGAGTTTGAGAGTGTTTCCAGTGTGGGCGTGTGTTTCTTTCAAACTGAGTATCTTTCTATCGTTTGAGTATGTTTACTATTGCACTTTGAGTATATTTTCAATCCTCGTTTGAGTATCTTTCTGAACGTCTTTCGATGCGAGTTTTTCTTGAGTTTGAGAGTGTTTCTAGTGTGGGCGTGTGTTTCTTTCAAACTGAGTATCTTTCTATCGTTTGAGTATGTTTACTATTGCAATTTGAGTATCTTTTCAATTCTCGTTTGAGTATCTTTCCGTAAGGCTTTCTGATGCGAGTTTCTATTGGGTTTGAGAGTGTTTCCAGTGTGGGCGTGTCTTTCTTTCAAACTGAGTATCTTTCAATCGTTTGAGTATGTTTACTATTGCACTTTGAGTATCTTTTCAATTCTCGTTTGAGTATCTTTCTGTAAGGCTTTCTGATGCGAGTTTCTATTGAATTTGAGAGTGTTTCCAGTGTGGGCGTGTTTTTCTTTCAAACTGAGTATCTCTCTATCGTTTGCGTATGTTTACTATTGCAATTTGAGTATCTTTTCAATTCTCGTTTGAGTATCTTTCTGTAAGGCTTTCTGATGCGAGTTTCTATTGAATTTGAGAGTGTTTCCAGTGTGGGCGTGTTTTTCTTTCAAACTGAGTATCTCTCTATCGTTTGCGTATGTTTACTATTGCAATTTGAGTATCTTTTCAATTCTCGTTTGAGTATCTTTCTGAACGGGTTTCGATGAGAGTTTTTCTTGAATTTGAGAGTGTTTCCAGTGTTGGCGTGTTTTTCTTTCAAACTGAGTATCTTTCTATCGTTTGAGTATGTTTGCTATTGCAATTTGAGTATCTTTTCAATCCTCGTTTGAGTATCTTTCTGAACGTCTTTCGATGCGAGTTTTTCTTGAATTTGAGAGTGTTTCCAGTGTGGGCGTGTTTTTCTTTCAAACTGAGTATCTTTCTATCGTTTGAGTATGTTTGCTATTCCAATTTGAGTATCTTTTCAATTCTCGTTTGAGTATCTTTCTGTAAGGCTTTCTGATGCGAGTTTCTGTTGAATTTGAGAGTGTTTCCAGTGTGGGCGTGTGTTTCTTTCAAACTGAGTATCTTTCCATCGTTTGAGTATGTTTACTATTGCACTTTGAGTATCTTTTCAGTTCTCATATGAGTATCTTTCTGTAAGGCTTTCTGATGCGAGTTTCTATTGAATTTAAGAGTGTTTCCAGTGTGGGCGTGTGTTTCTTTCAAACTGAGTATCTTTCCATCGTTTGAGTATGTTTACTATAACAATTTGAGTATCTTTTCAGTTCTCGTTTGAGTATGTTTCTGAACGGCTTTCGATGCGAGTTTTTCTTGAATTTGAGAGTAGTTCCAGTGTGGGCGTGTGTTTCTTTCAAACTGAGTATCTTTCTTTCGTTTGAGTATGTTTACTATTGCAATTTGAGTATCTTTTCAATTCTCGTTTAAGTATCTTTCTGAACGGCTGTCGATGCGAGTTTTTCTTGAAGTTGAGAGTGTTTCCAGTGTGGGCGTGTGTTTCTTTCAAACTGAGTATCTTTCTATCGTTTGAGTATGTTTGCTATTACAATTTGAGTATCTTTTCAGTTCTCGTTCGAGTATGTTTCTGAACGGCTTTCAATGCGAGTTTTTCTTGAATTTGAGAGTATTTCCAATGTGGGCGTGTGTTTCTTTCACACTGAGTATCTTTCTATCATTTGAGTATGTTTACTATTACAATTTGAGTATCTTTTCAATTCTCGTTTGAGTATCTTTCTGAACGGCTGTCGAAGCGAGTTTTTCTTGAAGTTGAGAGTGTTTCCAGTGTGGGCGTGTGTTTCTTTCAAACTGAGTATCTTTCTATCGTTTGAGTATGTTTACTATTACAATTTGAGTATCTTTTCAATTCTCGTTTGAGTATGTTTCTGAACGGCTTTCGATGCGAGTTTTTCTTGAATTTGAGAGTGTTTCAAGTGTGGGCGTGTGTTTCTTTCAAACTGAGTATCTTTCTATCGTTTGAGTATGTTTACTATTGCACTTTGAGTATCTTTTCAATTCTCGTTTGAGTATCTTTTTGAACGGCTTTCGATGCGAGTTTCTATTGAATTTGAGAGTGTTTCCAGTGTGGGCGTGTGTTTCTTTCAAACTGAGTATCTTTCTATCGTTTGAGTATGTTTACTATTGCAATTTGAGTATCATTTCAATTCTCATTTGAGTATCTTTCTGAACGGCTTTCTGATGCGAGTTTCTATTGAATTTGAGAGTGTTTCCAGTGTGGGCGTGTGTTTCTTTCAAACTGAGTATCTTTCTATCGTTTGAGTATGTTTACTATTGCACTTTGAGTATCTTTTCAATCCTCGTTTGAGTATCTTTCTGAACGTCTTTCGATGCGAGTTTTTCTTGAGTTTGAGAGTGTTTCAAGTGTGGGCGTGTGTTTCTTTCAAACTGAGTATCTTTCTATCGTTTGAGTATGTTTACTATTGCACTTTGACTATCTTTTCAATTCTCGTTTGAGTATCTTTTTGAACGGCTTTCGATGCGAGTTTCTATTGAATTTGAGAGTGTTTCCAGTGTGGGCGTGTGTTTCTTTCAAACTGAGTATCTTTCTATCGTTTGAGTATGTTTACTATTGCAATTTGAGTATCATTTCAATTCTCGTTTGAGTAACTTTCTGAACGGCTTTCTGATACGAGTTTCTATTGAATTTGAGAGTGTTTCCAGTGTGGGCGTGTGTTTCTTTCAAACTGAGTATCTTTCTATCGTTTGAGTATGTTTACTATTGCACTTTGAGTATCTTTTCAATTCTCGTTTGACTATCTTTCTGAACGGCTGTCGATGCGAGTTTTTCTTGAGGTTGAGAGTGTTTCCAGTGTGGGCGTGTGTTTCTTTCAAACTGAGTATCTTTCTATCGTTTGAGTATGTTTGCTATTACAATTTGAGTATCTTTTCAGTTCTCGTTCGAGTATGTTTCTGAACGGATTTCAATGCGAGTTTTTCTTGAATTTGAGAGTATTTCCAATGTGGGCGTGTGTTTCTTTCACACTGAGTATCTTTCTATCATTTGAGTATGTTTACTATTACAATTTGAGTATCTTTTCAATTCTCGTTTGAGTATCTTTCTGAACGGCTGTCGATGCGAGTTTCTATTGAATTTGAGAGTGTTTCCAGTGTGGCCGTGTGTTTCTTTCAAACTGAGTATCTTTCTATCGTTTGAGTATGTTTACTATTGCAATTTGAGTAACTTTTCAATCCTCGTTTGAGTATCTTTCTGAACGGCTTTCTGACGCGAGTTTCTCTTGAATTTGAGAGTGTTTCCAGTGTGGGCCTGTGTTTCTTTCAAACTGAGTATCTTTCTATCGTTTGAGTATGTTTACTTTTGCAATTTGAGTATCTTTTCAATTCTCGTTTGAGTATCCTTCTGAACGGCTTTCTGATGCGAGTTTCTATTGAATTTGAGAGTGTTTCCAGTGTGGGCGTGTGTTTCTTTCAAACTGAGTATCTCTCTATCATTTGAGTATGTTTACTATTGCAATTTGAGTATCTTTCTGAACGGCTTTCTGATGCGAGTTTCTATTGAATTTGAGAGTGTTTCCAGTGTGGGCGTGTGTTTCTTTCAAACTGAGTATCTTTCTATCGTTTGAGTATGTTTACTATTGCACTTTGAGTATCTTTTCAATCCTCGTTTGAGTATCTTTCTGAACGTCTTTCGATGCGAGTTTTTCTTGAGTTTGAGAGTGTTTCAAGTGTGGGCGTGTGTTTCTTTCAAACTGAGTATCTTTCTATCGCTTGAGTATGTTTACTATTGCACTTTGAGTATCTTTTCAATTCTCGTTTGAGTATCTTTATGAACGGCTTTCGATGCGAGTTTCTATTGAATTTGAGAGTGTTTCCAGTGTGGGCGTGTGTTTCTTTCAAACTGAGTATCTTTCTATCGTTTGAGTATGTTTACTATTGCAATTTGAGTATCATTTCAATTCTCGTTTGAGTATCTTTCTGAACGGCTTTCGATGCGAGTTTCTATTGAATTTGAGCGTGTTTCCAGTGTGGGCGTGTGTTTCTTTCAAACTGAGTATCTTTCTATCGTTTGAGTATGTTTACTATTGCAATTTGAGTATCATTTCAATTCTCGTTTGAGTATCTTTCTGAACGGCTTTCTGATGCGAGTTTCTATAGAGTTTGAGAGTGTTTCCAGTGTGGGCGTGTGTTTCTTTCAAACTGAGTATCTTTCTATCGTTTGAGTATGTTTACTATTGCACTTTGAGTATCTTTTCAATTCTCGTTTGAGTACCTTTCTCTATGGCTTTCTGATGCGAGTTTCTATTGAATTTGAGAGTGTTTCCAGTGTGGGCGTGTGTTTCTTTCAAACTGAGTATCTTTCTATCGTTTGAGTATGTTTACTATTGCAATTTGAGTATCTTTTCTATCCTCGTTTGAGTATCTTTCTGTAAGGCTTTCTGATGCGAGTTTCTATTGAATTTGAGAGTGTTTCAAGTGTGGGCGTGTGTTTCTTTCAAACTGAGTATCTTTCTATCGTTTGAGTATGTTTACTATTGCAATTTGAGTATCTTTTCAATTCTCGTTTGAGTATCTTTCTGAACGGGTTTCGATGGGAGTTTTTCTTGAATTTGAGAGTGTTTCCAGTGTGGGCGTGTTTTTCTTTCAAACTGAGTATCTTTCTATCGTTTGAGTATGTTTACTATTGTAATTTGAGTATCTTTTCAATTATCGTATGAGTATCATTCTGTAAGGCTTTCTCATGCGAGTTTCTATTGAATTTGAGAGTGTTTCCAGTGTGGGCGTGTGTTTCTTTCAAACTGAGTATCTTTCTATCGCTTAAGTATGTTTACTATTGCACTTTGAGTATCTTTTCAATTCTCGTTTGAGTATCTTTATGAACGGCTTTCGATGCGAGTTTCTATTGAATTTGAGAGTCTTTCCAGTGTGGGCGCGTGTTTCTTTCAAACTGAGTATCTTTCTATAGTTTGAGTATGTTTACTATTGCAATTTGAGTATCTTTTCAATCCTCGTTTGAGTATCTTTCTGAACGTCTTTCGATGCGAGTTTTTCTTGAGTTTGAGAGTGTTTCAAGTGTGGGCGTGTGTTTCTTTCAAACTGAGTATCTTTATATCGTTTGAGTATGTTTACTATTGCAATTTGAGTATCTTTTCAATTATCGTATTAGTATCATTCTGTAAGTCTTTCTTATGCGAGTTTCTATTGAATTTGAGACTGTTTCAAGTGTGGGCGCGTGTTTCTTTCAAACTGAGTATCTTTCTATCGTTTGAGTATGTTTGCTATTCCAATTTGAGTATCTTTTCAATTCTCGTTTGAGTATCTTTCTGTAAGGCTTTCTGATGCGAGTTTCTATTGAATTTGAGAGTGTTTCAAGTGTGGGCGTGTGTTTCTTTCAAACTGAGTATTTTTCTATCTTTTGAGTATGTTTACTATTGCAATTTGAGTATCTTTTCAATTCTCGTTTGAGTATCTTTCTGAACGGGTTTCGATGCGAGTTTTTCTTGAATTTGAGAGTGTTTCCAGTGTTGGCGTGTTTTTCTTTCAAACTGAGGATCTTTCTATCGTTTGAGTATGTTTACTATTGCAATTTGAGTATCTTTTCAATTCTCGTTTGAGTATATATCTGAACGGCTTTCTGATGCGAGTTTCTATTGAATTTGAGAGTGTTTCCAGTGTGGGCCTGTGTTTCTTTCAAACTGAGTATCTTTCTATCGTTTGAGTATGTTTACTATTGCAATTTGAGTATCTTTTCAATCCTCGTTTGAGTATCTTTCTGTAAGGCTTTCTGATGCGAGTTTCTATTGAATTTGAGAGTGTTTCAAGTGTGGGCGTGTGTTTCTTTCAAACTGAGTATTTTTCTATCGTTTGAGTATATTTACTATTGCAATTTGAGTATCTTTTCAATTCTCGTTTGAGTATCTTTCTGTAAGGCTTTCTGATGCGAGTTTCTGTTGAATTTGAGAGTGTTTCCAGTGTGGGCGTGTGTTTCTTTCAAACTGAGTATCTTTCTATCGTTTGAGTATGTTTACTATTGCAATTTGAGTATCTTTTCAATCCTCGTTTGAGTATCTTTCTGTAAGGCTTTCTGATGCGAGTTTCTATTGAATTTGAGAGTGTTTCAAGTGTGGGCGTGTGTTTCTTTCAAACTGAGTATCTTTCTATCGTTTGAGTATGTTTACTATTGCAATTTGAGTATCTTTTCAATTCTCGTTTGAGTATCTTTCTGAACGGATTTCGATGAGAGTTTTTCTTGAATTTGAGAGTGTTTCCAGTGTGGGCGTGTTTTTCTTTCAAACTGAGTATCTTTCTATCGTATGAGTATGTTTACTATTGCAATTTGAGTATCTTTTCAATTATCGTATGAGTATCATTCTGTAAGGCTTTCTGATGAGAGTTTCTATTGAATTTGAGAGTGTTTCCAGTGTGGGCGTGTGTTTCTTTCAAACTGAGTATCTTTCTATCGTTTGAGTATGTTTACTATTGCAATTTGAGTATCTTTTCAATTATCGTATGAGTATCATTCTGTAAGGCTTTCTGATGCGAGTTTCTATTGAATTTGAGAGTGTTTCAAGTGTGGGCGTGTATTTCTTTCAAACTGAGTATCTTTCTATCGTTTGAGTATGTTTGCTATTGCAATTTGAGTATCTTTTCAATCCTCGTTTGAGTATCTTTCTGAACGTCTTTCGATGCGAGTTTTTCTTGAATTTGAGAGTGTTTCCAGTGTGGGCGTGTGTTTCTTTCAAACTGAGTATCTTTATATCGTTTGAGTATGTTTACTATTCCAATTTGAGTATCTTTTCAATTATCGTATGAGTATCATTCTGTAAGGCTTTCTGATACGAGTTTCTATTGAATTTGAGACTGTTTCCAGTGTGGGCGTGTGTTTCTTTCAAACTGAGTATCTTTCTATCGTTTGAGTATGTTTGCTATTCCAATTTGAGTATCTTTTCAATTCTCGTTTGAGTATCTTTTTGAACGGCTTTCGATGCGAGTTTCTATTGAATTTGAGAGTGTTTCAAGTGTGGGCGTGTTTTTCTTTCAAACTGAGTATCTCTCTATCGTTTGCGTATGTTTACTATTGCAATTTGAGTATCTTTTCAATTCTCGTTTGAGTATCTTTCTGTAAGGCTTTCTGATGCGAGTTTCTATTGAATTTGAGAGTGTTTCCAGTGTGGGCGTGTTTTTCTTTCAAACTGAGTATCTCTCTATCGTTTGCGTATGTTTACTATTGCAATTTGAGTATCTTTTCAATTCTCGTTTGAGTATCTTTCTGAACGGGTTTCGATGAGAGTTTTTCTTGAATTTGAGAGTGTTTCCAGTGTTGGCGTGTTTTTCTTTCAAACTGAGTATCTTTCTATCGTTTGAGTATGTTTGCTATTGCAATTTGAGTATCTTTTCAATCCTCGTTTGAGTATCTTTCTGAACGTCTTTCGATGCGAGTTTTTCTTGAATTTGAGAGTGTTTCCAGTGTGGGCGTGTGTTTCTTTCAAACTTAGTATCTTTATATCGTTTGAGTATGTTTACTATTCCAATTTGAGTATCTTTTCAATTATCGTATGAGTATCATTCTGTAAGGCTTTCTGATGCGAGTTTCTATTGAATTTGAGAGTGTTTCAAGTGTGGGCGTGTGTTTCTTTCAAATTGAGTATCTTTCTATCGTTTGAGTATGTTTACTATTGCAATTTGAGTATCTTTTCAATCCTCGTTTGAGTATCATTCTGTAAGGTTTTCTGATGCGAGTTTCTATTGAATTTGAGAGTGTTTCAAGTGTGGGCGTGTATTTCTTTCAAACTGAGTATCTTTCTATCGTTTGAGTATGTTTGCTATGGCAATTTGAGTATCTTTTCAATCCTCGTTTGAGTATCTTTCTGAACGTCTTTCGATGCGAGTTTTTCTTGAGTTTGAGAGTGTTTCAAGTGTGGGCGTGTGTTTCTTTCAAACTGAGTATCTTTCTATCGTTTGAGTATGTTTACTATTGCACTATGAGTATCTTTTCAATTCTCGTTTGAGTATCTTTTTGAACGGCTTTCGATGCGAGTTTCTATTGAATTTAAGAGTGTTTCCAGTGTGGGCGTGTGTTTCTTTCAAACTGAGTATCTTTCTATCGTTTGAGTATGTTTACTATTGCAATTTGAGTATCATTTCAATTCTCATTTGAGTATCTTTCTGAACGGCTTTCTGATGCGAGTTTCTATTGAATTTGAGAGTGTTTCCAGTGTGGGCGTGTGTTTCTTTCAAACTGAGTATCTTTCTATCCTTTGAGTATGTTTACTATTGCATTTTGAGTATCTTTTCAATCATCGTTTGAGTATCTTTCTGAACGTCTTTCGATGCGAGTTTTTCTTGAGTTTGAGAGTGTTTCAAGTGTGGGCGTATGTTTCTTTCAAACTGAGTATCTTTCTATCGTTTGAGTATGTTTACTATTGCACTTTGAGTATCTTTTCAATCCTCGTTTGAGTATCTTTCTGAACGTCTTTCGATGCGAGTTTTTCTTGAGTTTGAGAGTGTTTCAAGTGTGGGCGTGTGTTTCTTTCAAACTGAGTATCTTTCTATCGTTTGAGTATGTTTACTATTGCACTTTGAGTATCTTTTCAATTCTCGTTTGAGTATCTTTTTGAACGGCTTTCGATGCGAGTTTCTATTGAATTTGAGAGTGTTTCCAGTGTGGGCGTGTGTTTCTTTCAAACTGAGTATCTTTCTATCGTTTGAGTATGTTTACTATTGCACTTTGAGTATCTTTTCAATCCTCGTTTGAGTATCTTTCTGAACGTCTTTCGATGCGAGTTTTTCTTGAGTTTGAGAGTGTTTCAAGTGTGCGCGTGTGTTTCTTTCAAACTGAGTATCTTTCTATCGTTTGAGTATGTTTACTATTGCACTTTGAGTATCTTTTCAATTCTCGTTTGAGTATCTTTTTGAACGGCTTTCGATGCGAGTTTCTATTGAATTTGAGAGTGTTTCAAGTGTGGGCGTGTGTTTCTTTCAAACTTAGTATCTTTCTATCGTTTGAGTATGTTTACTATTGCAATTTGAGTATCATTTCAATTCTCATTTGAGTATCTTTCTGAACGGCTTTCTGATGCGAGTTTCTATTGAATTTGAGAGTGTTTCAAGTGTGGGCGTGTATTTCTTTCAAACTGAGTATCTTTCTATCGTTTGAGTATGTTTGCTATTGCAATTTGAGTATCTTTTCAATCCTCGTTTGAGTATCTTTCTGAACGTCTTTCGATGCGAGTTTTTCTTGAGTTTGATAGTGTTTCAAGTGTGGGCGTGTGTTTCTTTCAAACTGAGTATCTTTCTATCGTTTGAGTATGTTTACTATTGCACTTTGAGTATCTTTTCAATTCTCGTTTGAGTATCTTTTTGAACGGCTTTCGATGCGAGTTTCTATTGAATTTAAGAGTGTTTCCAGTGTGGGCGTGTGTTTCTTTCAAACTTAGTATCTTTCTATCGTTTGAGTATGTATACTATTGTAATTTGAGTATCATTTCAATTCTCATTTGAGTATCTTTCTGAACGGCTTTCTGATGCGAGTTTCTATTGAATTTGAGAGTGTTTCCAGTGTGGGCGTGTGTTTCTTTCAAACTGAGTATCTTTCTATCGTTTGAGTATGTTTACTTTTGCAATTTGAGTATCTTTTCAATTCTCGTTTGAGTATCTTTCTGTAAGGCTTTCTGATGCGAGTTTCTATTGAATTTGAGAGTGTTTCCAGTGTGGGCGTGTGTTTCTTTCAAACTGAGTATCTTTCTATCGTTTGAGTATGTTTACTATTGCACTTTGAGTATCTTTTCAATTCTCGTTTGACTATCTTTCTGAACGGCTTTCGATGCGAGTTTTTCTTGAATTTGAGAATGTTTCCAGTGTGGGCGTGTGTTTCTTTCAAACTGAGTATCTTTATATCGTTTGAGTATGTTTACTATTGCAATTTGAGTATCTTTTCAATTATCGTATGAGTATCATTCTGTAAGGCTTTCTGATGCGAGTTTCTATTGAATTTGAGACTGTTTCAAGTGTGGGCGTGTGTTTCTTTCAAACTGAGTATCTTTCTATCGTTTGAGTATGTTTGCTATTCCAATTTGAGTATCTTTTCAATTCTCGTTTGAGTATCTTTCTGTAAGGCTTTCTGATGCGAGTTTCTATTGAATTTGAGAGTGTTTCAAGTGTGGGCGTGTGTTTCTTTCAAACTGAGTATTTTTCTATCGTTTGAGTATGTTTACTATTGCAATTTGAGTATCTTTTCAATTCTCGTTTGAGTATCATTCTGAACGGGTTTCGATGCGAGTTTTTCTTGAATTTGAGAGTGTTTTTTCAGTGTGGGCGTGTTTTTCTTTCAAACTGAGTATCTTTCTATCGTTTGAGTATGTTTACTATTGCAATTTGAGTATCTTTTCAATTCTCGTTTGAGTATATATCTGAACGGCTTTCTGATGCGAGTTTCTATTGAATTTGAGAGTGTTTCAAGTGTGGGCGTGTGTTTCTTTCAAACTGAGTATCTTTCTATCGTTTGAGTATGTTTACTATTGCAATTTGAGTATCTTTTCAATTCTCGTTTGAGTATCTTTCTGTAAGGCTTTCTGATGCGAGTTTCTGTTGAATTTGAGAGTGTTTCCAGTGTGGGCGTGTGTTTCTTTCAAACTGAGTATCTTTCTATCGTTTGAGTATGTTTACTATTGCAATTTGAGTATCTTTTCAATCCTCGTTTGAGTATCTTTCTGTAAGGCTTTCTGATGCGAGTTTCTATTGAATTTGAGAGTGTTTCTAGTGTGGGCGTGTGTTTCTTTCAAACTGAGTATCTTTCTATCGTTTGAGTATGTTTACTATTGCAATTTGAGTATCTTTTCAATTCTCGTTTGAGTATCTTTCTGAACGGGTTTCGATGGGAGTTTTTCTTGAATTTGAGAGTGTTTCCAGTGTGGGCGTGTGTTTCTTTCAAACTGAGTATCTTTCTATCGTTTGAGTATGTTTACTATTGCAATTTGAGTATCTTTTCAATTCTCGTTTGAGTATCTTTCTGAACGGATTTCGATGAGAGTTTTTCTTGAATTTGAGAGTGTTTCCAGTGTGGGCGTGTTTTTCTTTCAAACTGAGTATCTTTCTATCGTTTGAGTATGTTTACTATTGCAATTTGAGTATCTTTTCAATTATCGTATGAGTATCATTCTGTAAGGCTTTCTGATGCGAGTTTCTATTGAATTTGAGAGTGTTTCCAGTGTGGGCGTGTGTTTCTTTCAAACTGAGTATCTTTCTATCATTTGAGTATGTTTACTATTGCAATTTGAGTATCTTTTCAATTCTCGTTTGAGTATCTTTCTGAACGGCTTTCTATGCGAGTTTCTATTGAATTTGAGAGTGTTTCCAGTGTGGGCGTGTGTTTCTTTCAAACTGAGTATCTCTCTATCGTTTTCGTATGTTTACTATTGCAATTTGAGTATCTTTTCAATTCTCGTTTGAGTATCTTTCTGAACGGGTTTCGATGAGAGTTTTTCTTGAATTTGAGAGTGTTTCCAGTGTTGGCGTGTGTTTCGTTCAAACTGAGTATCTTTCTATCGTTTGAGTATGTTTACTATTGCAATTTGAGTATCTTTTCAATTCTCGTTTGAGTATCTTTCTGAACGGATTTCGATGAGAGTTTTTCTTGAATTTGAGAGTGTTTCAAGTGTGGGCGTGTGTTTCTTTCAAACTGAGTATCTTTCTATCGTTTGAGTATGTTTACTATTGCACTTTGAGTATCTTTTCAATTCTCGTTTGAGTATCTTTTTGAACGGCTTTCGATGCGAGTTTCTATTGAATTTGAGAGTGTTTCCAGTGTGGGCGTGTGTTTCTTTCAAACTGAGTATCTTTCTATCGTTTGAGTATGTTTACTATTGCACTTTGAGTATCTTTTCAATCCTCGTTTGAGTATCTTTCTGAACGTCTTTCGATGCGAGTTTTTCTTGAGTTTGAGAGTGTTTCAAGTGTGGGCGTGTGTTTCTTTCAAACTGAGTATCTTTCTATCGTTTGAGTATGTTTACTATTGCACTTTGAGTATCTTTTCAATTCTCGTTTGAGTATCTTTTTGAACGGCTTTCGATGCGAGTTTCTATTGAATTTGAGAGTGTTTCAAGTGTGGGCGTGTGTTTCTTTCAAACTGAGTATCTTTCTATCGTTTGAGTATGTTTACTATTGCAATTTGAGTATCATTTCAATTCTCATTTGAGTATCTTTCTGAACGGCTTTCTGATGCGAGTTTCTATTGAATTTGAGAGTGTTTCAAGTGTGGGCGTGTATTTCTTTCAAACTGAGTATCTTTCTATCGTTTGAGTATGTTTGCTATTGCAATTTGAGTATCTTTTCAATCCTCGTTTGAGTATCTTTCTGAACGTCTTTCGATGCGAGTTTTTCTTGAGTTTGATAGTGTTTCAAGTGTGGGCGTGTGTTTATTTCAAACTGAGTATCTTTCTATCGTTTGAGTATGTTTACTATTGCACTTTGAGTATCTTTTCAATTCTCGTTTGAGTATCTTTTTGAACGGCTTTCGATGCGAGTTTCTATTGAATTTAAGAGTGTTTCCAGTGTGGGCGTGTGTTTCTTTCAAACTTAGTATCTTTCTATCGTTTGAGTATGTATACTATTGTAATTTGAGTATCATTTCAATTCTCATTTGAGTATCTTTCTGAACGGCTTTCTGATGCGAGTTTCTATTGAATTTGAGAGTGTTTCCAGTGTGGGCGTGTGTTTCTTTCAAACTGAGTATCTTTCTATCGTTTGAGTATGTTTACTATTGCAATTTGAGTATCTTTTCAATTCTCGTTTGAGTATCTTTCTGTAAGGCTTTCTGATGCGAGTTTCTATTGAATTTGAGAGTGTTTCCAGTGTGGGCGTGTGTTTCTTTCAAACTGAGTATCTTTCTATCGTTTGAGTATGTTTACTATTGCACTTTGAGTATCTTTTCAATTCTCGTTTGACTATCTTTCTGAACGGCTTTCGATGCGAGTTTTTCTTGAATTTGAGAATGTTTCCAGTGTGGGCGTGTGTTTCTTTCAAACTGAGTATCTTTATATCGTTTGAGTATGTTTACTATTGCAATTTGAGTATCTTTTCAATTATCGTATGAGTATCATTCTGTCAGGCTTTCTGATGCGAGTTTCTATTGAATTTGAGACTGTTTCAAGTGTGGGCGTGTGTTTCTTTCAAACTGAGTATCTTTCTATCGTTTGAGTATGTTTGCTATTCCAATTTGAGTATCTTTTCAATTCTCGTTTGAGTATCTTTCTGTAAGGCTTTCTGATGCGAGTTTCTATTGAATTTGAGAGTGTTTCAAGTGTGGGCGTGTGTTTCTTTCAAACTGAGTATCTTTCTATCGTTTGAGTATGTTTACTATTGCAATTTGAGTATCTTTTCAATTCTCGTTTGAGTATCATTCTGAACGGGTTTCGATGCGAGTTTTTCTTGAATTTGAGAGTGTTTTTTCAGTGTGGGCGTGTTTTTCTTTCAAACTGAGTATCTTTCTATCGTTTGAGTATGTTTACTATTGCAATTTGAGTATCTTTTCAATTCTCGTTTGAGTATATATCTGAACGGCTTTCTGATGCGAGTTTCTATTGAATTTGAGAGTGTTTCAAGTGTGGGCGTGTGTTTCTTTCAAACTGAGTATCTTTCTATCGTTTGAGTATGTTTACTATTGCAATTTGAGTATCTTTTCAATTCTCGTTTGAGTATCTTTCTGTAAGGCTTTCTGATGCGAGTTTCTGTTGAATTTGAGAGTGTTTCCAGTGTGGGCGTGTGTTTCTTTCAAACTGAGTATCTTTCTATCGTTTGAGTATGTTTACTATTGCAATTTGAGTATCTTTTCAATCCTCGTTTGAGTATCTTTCTGTAAGGCTTTCTGATGCGAGTTTCTATTGAATTTGAGAGTGTTTCTAGTGTGGGCGTGTGTTTCTTTCAAACTGAGTATCTTTCTATCGTTTGAGTATGTTTACTATTGCAATTTGAGTATCTTTTCAATTCTCGTTTGAGTATCTTTCTGAACGGGTTTCGATGGGAGTTTTTCTATAATTTGAGAGTGTTTCCAGTGTGGGCGTGTGTTTCTTTCAAACTTAGTATCTTTCTATCGTTTGAGTATGTTTACTATTGCAATTTGAGTATCTTTTCAATTCTCGTTTGAGTATCTTTCTGAACGGATTTCGATGAGAGTTTTTCTTGAATTTGAGAGTGTTTCCAGTGTGGGCGTGTTTTTCTTTCAAACTGAGTATCTTTCTATCGTTTGAGTATGTTTACTATTGCAATTTGAGTATCTTTTCAATTATCGTATGAGTATCATTCTGTAAGGCTTTCTGATGCGAGTTTCTATTGAATTTGAGAGTGTTTCCAGTGTGGGCGTGTGTTTCTTTCAAACTGAATATCTTTCTATCATTTGAGTATGTTTACTATTGCAATTTGAGTATCTTTTCAATTCTCGTTTGAGTATCTTTCTGAACGGCTTTCTATGCGAGTTTCTATTGTATTTGAGAGTGTTTCCAGTGTGGGCGTGTGTTTCTTTCAAACTGAGTATCTCTCTATCGTTTTCGTATGTTTACTATTGCAATTTAAGTATCTTTTCAATTCTCGTTTGAGTATCTTTCTGAACGGGTTTCGATGAGAGTTTTTCTTGAATTTGAGAGTGTTTCCAGTGTTGGCGTGTGTTTCGTTCAAACTGAGTATCTTTCTATCGTTTGAGTATGTTTACTATTGCAATTTGAGTATCTTTTCAATTCTCGTTTGAGTATCTTTCTGAACGGATTTCGATGAGAGTTTTTCTTGAATTTGAGAGTGTTTCCAGTGTGGGCGTGTTTTTCTTTCAAACTGAGTATCTTTCTATCGTTTGAGTATGTTTACTATTGCAATTTGAGTATCTTTTCAATTATCGTATGAGTATCATTCTGTAAGGCTTTCTGATGCGAGTTTCTATTGAATTTGAGAGTGTTTCCAGTGTGGGCGTGTGTTTCTTTCAAACTGAGTATCTTTCTATCGTTTGAGTATGTTTACTATTGCAATTTGAGTATCTTTTCAATTCTCGTTTGAGTATCTTTCTGAACGGCTTTCTATGCGAGTTTCTATTGAATTTGAGAGTGTTTCCAGTGTGGGCGTGTGTTTCTTTCAAACTGAGTATCTCTCTATCGTTTGCGTATGTTTACTATTGCAATTTGAGTATCTTTTCAATTCTCGTTTGAGTATCTTTCTGAACGGCTTTCGATGCGAGTTTTTCTTGAATTTGAGAGTAATTCTAGTGTGGGCGTGTGTTTCTTTCAAACTGAGTATCTTTCTATCGTTTGAGTATGTTTGCTATTCCAATTTGAGTATCTTTTCAATTCTCGTTTGACTATCTTTCTGTAAGGCTTTCTGATGCGAGTTTCTATTGAATTTGAGAGTGCTTCCAGTGTGGGCGTGTGTTTCTTTCAAACTGAGTATCTTTCCATCGTTTGAGTATGTTTACTATTGCACTTTGAGTATCTTTTCAGTTCTCATATGAGTATCTTTCTGTAAGGCTTTCTGATGCGAGTTTCTATTGAATTTGAGAGTGTTTCCAGTGTGGGCGTGTGTTTCTTTCAAACTGAGTATCTTTCCATCGTTTGAGTATGTTTACTATAACAATTTGAGTATCTGTTCAGTTCTCGTTTGAGTATGTTTCTGAACGGCTTTCGATGCGAGTTTTTCTTGAATTTGAGAGTAGTTCCAGTGTGGGTGTGTGTTTCTTTCAAACTGAGTATCTTTCTTTCGTTTGAGTATGTTTACTATTGCAATTTGAGTATCTTTTCAATTCTCGTTTAAGTATCTTTCTGAACG
The DNA here is from genome assembly GCF_933775445.1 of Argentina anserina. Classification (NCBI taxonomy): domain Eukaryota; kingdom Viridiplantae; phylum Streptophyta; class Magnoliopsida; order Rosales; family Rosaceae; genus Argentina; species Argentina anserina. The sequence goes on from NW_026089456.1 coordinate 67,142, forward strand.
GCTGTCGATGCGAGTTTTTCTTGAAGTTGAGAGTGTTTCCAGTGTGGGCGTGTGTTTCTTTCAAACTGAGTATCTTTCTATCGTTTGAGTATGTTTACTATTACAATTTGAGTATCTTTTCAGTTCTCGTTCGAGTATGTTTCTGAACGGCTTTCGATGCGAGTTTTTCTTGAATTTGAGAGTATTTCCAATGTGGGCGTGTGTTTCTTTCACACTGAGTATCTTTCTATCATTTGAGTATGTTTACTATTACAATTTGAGTATCTTTTCAATTCTCGTTTGAGTATCTTTCTGAACGGCTGTCGATGCGAGTTTTTCTTGAAGTTGAGAGTGTTTCCAGTGTGGGCGTGTGTTTCTTTCAAACTGATTATCTTTCTATCGTTTGAGTATGTTTACTATTGCAATTTGAGTATCTTTTCAATTGTCGTTTGAGTATCTTTCTGAACGGCTTTCGATGCGAGTTTTTCTTGAATTTGAGAGTAATTCCAGTGTGGGCGTGTGTTTCTTTCAAACTGAGTATCTTTCTATCGTTTGAGTATGTTTACTATTGCAATTTGAGTATCTTTTCAATTCTCGTTTGAGTATCTTTCTGAACGGCTTTCGATGTGAGTTTTTCTTGAATTTGAGAGTAATTCCAGTGTGGGCGTGCGTTTCTTTCAAACTGAGTATCTTTCTATCGTTTGAGTATGTTTACTATTGCAATTTGAGTATCTTTTCAATTCTCGCTTGAGTATCTTTCTGTAAGGCTTTCTGATGCGAGTTTCTATTGAATTTGAGAGTGTTTCCAGTGTGAGCGTGTGTTTCTTTCAAACTGAGTATCTTTCTATCGTTTAAGTATGTTTACTATTTCACTTTGAGTATCTTTTCAATTCTCATTTGAGTATCTTTCTGTAAAGCTTTCTGATGCTAGTTTCTATTGAATTTGAGAGTGTTTCCAGTGTGGGCGTGTGTTTCTTTCAAACTGAGTATCTTTCTATCCTTTGAGTATGTTTACTATTGGAATTTGAGTATCTTTTCAATTGTCGTTTGAGTATCTTTCTGAACGGCTTTCGATGCGAGTTTTTCTTGAATTTGAGAGTAATTCCAGTGTGGGCGTGTGTTTCTTTCAAACTGAGTATCTTTCCATCGTTTGAGTATGTTTACTATAACAATTTGAGTATCTGTTCAGTTCTCGTTTGAGTATGTTTCTGAACGGCTTTCGATGCGAGTTTTTCTTGAATTTGAGAGTAGTTCCAGTGTGGGTGTGTGTTTCTTTCAAACTGAGTATCTTTCTTTCGTTTGAGTATGTTTACTATTGCAATTTGAGTATCTTTTCAATTCTCGTTTAAGTAACTTTCTGAACGGCTGTCGATGCGAGTTTTTCTTGAAGTTGAGAGTGTTTCCAGTGTGGGCGTGTGTTTCTTTCAAACTGAGTATCTTTCTATCGTTTGAGTATGTTTACTATTGCAATTTGAGTATCTTTTCAATTGTCGTTTGAGTATCTTTCTGAACGGCTTTCGATGCGAGTTTTTCTTGAATTTGAGAGTAATTCCAGTGTGGGCGTGTGTTTCTTTCAAACTGAGTATCTTTCTATCGTTTGAGTATGTTTACTATTGCAATTTGAGTATCTTTTCAATTCTCGTTTGAGTATCTTTCTGAAAGGCTTTCGATGCGAGTTTTTCTTGAATTTGAGAGTAATTCCAGTGTGGGCGTGCGTTTCTTTCAAACTGAGTATCTTTCTATCGTTTGAGTATGTTTACTATTGCAATTTGAGTATCTTTTCAATTCTCGTTTGAGTATCTTTCTGTAAGGCTTTCTGATGCGAGTTTCTATTGAATTTGAGAGTGTTTCCAGTGTGAGCGTGTGTTTCTTTCAAACTGAGTATCTTTCTATCGTTTAAGTATGTTTACTATTTCACTTTGAGTATCTTTTCAATTCTCATTTGAGTATCTTTCTGTAAGGCTTTCTGATGCGAGTTTCTATTGAATTTGAGAGTGTTTCCAGTGTGGGCGTGTGTTTCTTTCAAACTGAGTATCTTTCTATCCTTTGAGTATGTTTACTATTGGAATTTGAGTATCTTTTCAATTGTCGTTTGAGTATCTTTCTGAACGGCTTTCGATGCGAGTTTTTCTTGAATTTGAGAGTAATTCCAGTGTGGGCGTGTGTTTCTTTCAAACTGAGTATCTTTCTATCGTTTGAGTATGTTTAGTATTGCAATTTGAGTATCTTTTCAATTCACGTTTGAGTATCTTTCTGTAAGGCTTTCGGATGCGAGTTTCTATTGAATTTCAGAGTGTTTCCAGTGTGGGCGTGTGTTTCTTTCAAACTGAGTATGTTCCTATCGTTTGAGTATGTTTACTATTCCAATTTGAGTATCTTTTCAATTCTCGTTTGACTATCTTTCTGTAAGGCTTTCTGATGCGAGTTTCTATTGAATTTGAGAGTGCTTCCAGTGTGGGCGTGTGTTTCTTTCAAACTGAGTATCTTTCCATCGTTTGAGTATGTTTACTATTGCACTTTGAGTATCTTTTCAGTTCTCATATGAGTATCTTTCTGTAAGGCTTTCTGATGCGAGTTTCTATTGAATTTGAGAGTGTTTCCAGTGTGGGCGTGTGTTTCTTTCAAACTGAGTATCTTTCCATCGTTTGAGTATGTTTACTATAACAATTTGAGTATCTGTTCAGTTCTCGTTTGAGTATGTTTCTGAACGGCTTTCGATGCGAGTTTTTCTTGAATTTGAGAGTAGTTCCAGTGTGGGCGTGTGTTTCTTTCAAACTGAGTATCTTTCTTTCGTTTGAGTATGTTTACTATTGCAATTTGAGTATCTTTTCAATTCTCGTTTAAGTATCTTTCTGAACGGCTGTCGATGCGAGTTTTTCTTGAAGTTGAGAGTGTTTCCAGTGTGGGCGTGTGTTTCTTTCAAACTGAGTATCTTTCTATCGTTTGAGTATGTTTACTATTACAATTTGAGTATCTTTTCAGTTCTCGTTCGAGTATGTTTCTGAACGGCTTTCGATGCGAGTTTTTCTTGAATTTGAGAGTATTTCCAATGTGGGCGTGTGTTTCTTTCACACTGAGTATCTTTCTATCATTTGAGTATGTTTACTATTACAATTTGAGTATCTTTTCAATTCTCGTTTGAGTATCTTTCTGAACGGCTGTCGATGCGAGTTTTTCTTGAAGTTGAGAGTGTTTCCAGTGTGGGCGTGTGTTTCTTTCAAACTGAGTATCTTTCTATCGTTTGAGTATGTTTACTATTGCAATTTGAGTATCTTTTCAATTGTCGTTTGAGTATCTTTCTGAACGGCTTTCGATGCGAGTTTTTCTTGAATTTGAGAGTAATTCCAGTGTGGGCGTGTGTTTCTTTCAAACTGAGTATCTTTCTATCGTTTGAGTATGTTTACTATTGCAATTTGAGTATCTTTTCAATTCTCGTTTGAGTATCTTTCTGAACGGCTTTCGATGTGAGTTTTTCTTGAATTTGAGAGTAATTCCAGTGTGGGCGTGCGTTTCTTTCAAACTGAGTATCTTTCTATCGTTTGAGTATGTTTACTATTGCAATTTGAGTATCTTTTCAATTCTCGTTTGAGTATCTTTCTGTAAGGCTTTCTGATGCGAGTTTCTATTGAATTTGAGAGTGTTTCCAGTGTGAGCGTGTGTTTCTTTCAAACTGAGTATCTTTCTATCGTTTAAGTATGTTTACTATTTCACTTTGAGTATCTTTTCAATTCTCATTTGAGTATCTTTCTGTAAAGCTTTCTGATGCTAGTTTCTATTGAATTTGAGAGTGTTTCCAGTGTGGGCGTGTGTTTCTTTCAAACTGAGTATCTTTCTATCCTTTGAGTATGTTTACTATTGGAATTTGAGTATCTTTTCAATTGTCGTTTGAGTATCTTTCTGAACGGCTTTCGATGCGAGTTTTTCTTGAATTTGAGAGTAATTCCAGTGTGGGCGTGTGTTTCTTTCAAACTGAGTATCTTTCCATCGTTTGAGTATGTTTACTATAACAATTTGAGTATCTGTTCAGTTCTCGTTTGAGTATGTTTCTGAACGGCTTTCGATGCGAGTTTTTCTTGAATTTGAGAGTAGTTCCAGTGTGGGTGTGTGTTTCTTTCAAACTGAGTATCTTTCTTTCGTTTGAGTATGTTTACTATTGCAATTTGAGTATCTTTTCAATTCTCGTTTAAGTAACTTTCTGAACGGCTGTCGATGCGAGTTTTTCTTGAAGTTGAGAGTGTTTCCAGTGTGGGCGTGTGTTTCTTTCAAACTGAGTATCTTTCTATCGTTTGAGTATGTTTACTATTGCAATTTGAGTATCTTTTCAATTCTCGTTTGAGTATCTTTCTGAACGGCTTTCGATGCGAGTTTTTCTTGAATTTGAGAGTAATTCCAGTGTGGGCGTGTGTTTCTTTCAAACTGAGTATCTTTCTATTGTTTGAGTATGTTTACTATTACAATTTGAGTATCTTTTCAATTCTCGTTTGAGTATCTTTCTGAACGGCTTTCGATGTGAGTTTTTCTTGAATTTGAGAGTAATTCCAGTGTGGGCGTGCGTTTCTTTCAAACTGAGTATCTTTCTATCGTTTGAGTATGTTTACTATTGCAATTTGAGTATCTTTTCAATTCTCGTTTGAGTATCTTTCTGTAAGGCTTTCTGATGCGAGTTTCTATTGAATTTGAGAGTGTTTCCAGTGTGAGCGTGTGTTTCTTTCAAACTGAGTATCTTTCTATCGTTTAAGTATGTTTACTATTTCACTTTGAGTATCTTTTCAATTCTCATTTGAGTATCTTTCTGTAAGGCTTTCTGATGCGAGTTTCTATTGAATTTGAGAGTGTTTCCAGTGTGGGCGTGTGTTTCTTTCAAACTGAGTATCTTTCTATCCTTTGAGTATGTTTACTATTGGAATTTGAGTATCTTTTCAATTGTCGTTTGAGTATCTTTCTGAACGGCTTTCGATGCGAGTTTTTCTTGAATTTGAGAGTAATTCCAGTGTGGGCGTGTGTTTCTTTCAAACTGAGTATCTTTCTATCGTTTGAGTATGTTTAGTATTGCAATTTGAGTATCTTTTCAATTCACGTTTGAGTATCTTTCTGTAAGGCTTTCGGATGCGAGTTTCTATTGAATTTCAGAGTGTTTCCAGTGTGGGCGTGTGTTTCTTTCAAACTGAGTATGTTCCTATCGTTTGAGTATGTTTACTATTGCAATTTGAGTATCTTTTCAATTCTCGTTTGAGTATCTTTCTGTAAGGCTTTCTTATGCGAGTTTCTATTGAATTTGAGAGTGTTTCCAGTGTGGGCCTGTGTTTCTTTCAAACTGAGTATCTTTCTATCGTTTGAGTATGTTTACTATTGCAATTTAAGTATCTTTTCAATTCTCGTTTGAGTATCTTTCTGAACGGCTTTCGATGCGAGTTTTTCTTGAATTTTAGAGTGTTTCCAGTGTGGGCGTGTGTTTCTTTCAAACTGAGTATCTTTCTATCGTTTGAGTATGTTTACTATTGCAATTTGAGTATCTTTTCAATTCTCGTTTGAGTATCTTTCTGTAAGGCTTTCTGATGCTAGTTTCTATTGAATTTGAGAGTGTTTCCAGTGTGGGCGTGTGTTTCTTTCAAACTGAGTATCTTTCTATCCTTTGAGTATGTTTACTATTGCAATTTGAGTATCTTTTCAATTGTCGTTTGAGTATCTTTCTGTAAGGCTTTCTGATGCGAGTTTCTATTGAATTTGAGAGTGTTTCAAGTGTGGGCGTGTGTTTCTTTCAAACTGAGTATCTTTCTATCGTTTGAGTATGTTTACTATTGCAATTTGAGTATCTTTTCAATTCTCGTTTGAGTATCTTTCTGTAAGGCTTTCTGATGCTAGTTTCTATTGAATTTGAGAGTGTTTCCAGTGTGGGCGTGTGTTTCTTTCAAACTGAGTATCTTTCTATCCTTTGAGTATGTTTACTATTGCAATTTGAGTATCTTTTCAATTGTCGTTTGAGTATCTTTCTGTAAGGCTTTCTGATGCAAGTTTCTATTGAATTTGAGAGTGTTTCCAGTGTTGGCGTGTGTTTCTTTCAAACTGAGTATCTTTCTATCGGTTGAGTATGTTTACTATTGCAATTTGAGTATCTTTTCAATTCTCGTTTGAGTATCTTTCTGTAAGGCTTTCTGATGCGAGTTTCTATTGAATTTGAGAGTGTTTCAAGTGTGGGAGTGTGTTTCTTTCAAACTGAGTATCTTTCTATCGTTTGAGTATGTTTACTTTGCAATTTGAGTATCTTTTCAATTCTCGTTTGAGTATCATTCCGTAAGGCTTTCTGATGCGAGTTTCTATTGAATTTAAGAGTGTTTCCAGTGTGAGCGTGTGTTTCTTTCAAACTGAGTATCTTTCTATCGTTTGAGTATGTTTACTATTACAATTTGAGTATCTTTTCAATTCTCGTTTGAGTATCTTTCTGAACGGCTTTCTGATGCGAGTTTCTATTTAATTTGAGAGTGTTTCCAGTGTGGGCCTGTGTTTCTTTCAAACTGAGTATCTTTCTATCGTTTGAGTATGTTTACTATTGCAATTTTAGTAACTTTTCAATTCTCGTTTGAGTATCTTTCTGTAAGGCTTTCTGATGCGAGTTTCTATTGAATTTGAGAGTGTTTCAAGTGTGGGAGTGTGTTTCTTTCAAACTGAGTATCTTTCTATCGTTTGAGTATGTTTACTTTGCAATTTGAGTATCTTTTCAATTCTCGTTTGAGTATCATTCCGTAAGGCTTTCTGATGCGAGTTTCTATTGAATTTAAGAGTGTTTCCAGTGTGAGCGTGTGTTTCTTTCAAACTGAGTATCTTTCTATCGTTTGAGTATGTTTACTATTACAATTTGAGTATCTTTTCAATTCTCGTTTGAGTATCTTTCTGAACGGCTTTCTGATGCGAGTTTCTATTTAATTTGAGAGTGTTTCCAGTGTGGGCCTGTGTTTCTTTCAAACTGAGTATCTTTCTATCGTTTGAGTATGTTTACTATTGCAATTTTAGTAACTTTTCAATCCTCGTTTGAGTATCTTTCTGAACGGCTTTCTGATGCGTGTTTCTCTTGAATTTGAGAGTGTTTCCAGTGTGGGCGTGTGTTTCTTTCAAACTGAGTATCTTTCTATCGTTTGAGTATGTTTACTATTGCAATTTGAGTATTTTTTCAATTCTCGTTTGAGTATCTTTCTGTAACGTTTTTCTGATGCGAGTTTCTCTTGAATTTGAGAGTGTTTCCAGTGTGGGCGTGTGTTTCTTTCAAACTGAGTATCTTTCTATCGTTTGAGTATGTTTACTTTTGCAATTTGAGTATCTTTTCAATTCTCGTTTGAGTATCTTTCTGTAAGGCTTTCTGATGCGAGTTTCTATTGAATTTGAGAGTGTTTCCAGTGTGGGCCTGTGTTTCTTTCAAACTGAGTATCTTTCTATCGTTTGAGTATGTTTACTATTGCAATTTGAGTATCTTTTCAATTCTCGTTTGAGTATCTTTCTGAACGGCTTTCTGATGCGAGTTTCTCTTGAATTTAAGTGTGTTTCCAGTGTGGGCGTGTGTTTCTTTCAAACTGATTATCTTTCTGTCGTTTGAGTATGTTTACTATTGCAATTTGAGTATCTTTTCAATTGTCGTTTGAGTATCTTTCTGAACGGCTTTCGATGCGAGTTTTTCTTGAATTTGAGAGTGTTTCCAGTGTGGGCGTGTGTTTCTTTCAAACTGAGTATCTTTCTATCGTTTGAGTATGTTTACTATTGCAATTTGAGTATCCTTTCAATTCTCGTTTGAGTATCTTTCTGTAAGGCTTTCTGATGCTAGTTTCTATTGAATTTGAGAGTGTTTCCAGTGTGGGCGTGTGTTTCTTTCAAACTGAGTATCTTTCTATCCTTTGAGTATGTTTACTATTGCAATTTGAGTATCTTTTCAATTGTCGTTTGAGTATCTTTCTGTAAGGCTTTCTGATGCGAGTTTCTATTGAATTTGAGAGTGTTTCCAGTGTTGGCGTGTGTTTCTTTCAAACTGAGTATCTTTCTATCGGTTGAGTATGTTTACTATTGCAATTTGAGTATCTTTTCAATTCTCGTTTGAGTATCTTTCTGTAAGGCTTTCTGATGCGAGTTTCTATTGAATTTGAGAGTGTTTCAAGTGTGGGCGTGTGTTTCTTTCAAACTGAGTATCTTTCTATCGTTTGAGCTATGTAGCACGGACACGGACACGAGTGTCCGTATTGGACACGATTCGATACGTAGACACGGCATATAAAATTTTTTTTGGACACGGACACGTGGTGGACACGTCAATTAAAATTATTTTAATATATATATATATTTATTAAAAAAATAATTTAAAAATTTGAAAGTATTTAGATGTGTATATATATTAAAGTGTGAATAAATATAACAAAAACTGAATCTGTTGGAATGGTTGAGGATTTGTTGGATCATTTGGATGACCAAGGTTCGAATCCCACCACAAGCATTTTTATTTTTATCATGAGTTTATCTCCTTATATATATTAAAGTGTGCATAAATATAACAAAAACTGAATCTGTTGGAATGGTTGAGGAGTTGTTGGGTGCCTTGGATGACCAAGGTTCGATTCTCACCATAAGCACTTTCAATTTTATTATGAGTTGGTGCGTGTCCGCGTGTCCAATTTGGATACTCGCGTGTCCAATTTGGATACTCGCGTGTCCAATTCGGACACTCGCGTGTCCGAGTCGTGTCCAAATTGAGTTCGCGTGTCCGAGCGTGTCCAAGCGTGTCCGAGCGTGTCCGTGTCCGTGTCCGTGTCGGACACGCAATACGGACCCTTGGCCGCGTGTCCGTGCTTCATAGCGTTTGAGTATGTTTACTATTGCAATTTGAGTATCTTTTCAATTCTCGTTTGAGTATCATTCCGTAAGGCTTTCTGATGCGAGTTTCTATTGAATTTAAGAGTGTTTCCAGTGTGAGCGTGTGTTTCTTTCAAACTGAGTATCTTTCTATCGTTTGAGTATGTTTACTATTACAATTTGAGTATCTTTTCAATTCTCGTTTGAGTATCTTTCTGAACGGGTTTCGATGCGAGTTTTTCTTGAATTTGAGAGTAATTCCAGTGTGGGCGTGTGTTTCTTTCAAACTGAGTATCTTTCTCTCGTTTGAGTATGTTTACTATTGCAATTTGAGTATCTTTTCAATTCTCGTTTGAGTATCTTTCTGTAAGGCTTTCTGATGCGAGTTTCTATTGAATTTGAGAGTGTTTCCAGTGTGGGCGTGTGTTTCTTTCAAACTGAGTATCTTTCTATCCTTTGAGTATGTTTACTATTGCAATTTGAGTATCTTTTCAATTCTCGTTTGAGTATCTTTCTGAACGGCTTTCTGATGCGAGTTTCTATTTAATTTGAGAGTGTTTCCAGTGTGGGCGTGTGTTTCTTTCAAACTAATTATCTTCCTATCGTTTGAGTATGTTTACTATTGCAATTTGAGTATCTTTTCAATTCTCGTTTTAGTATATTTCTGAACGGCTTTCGATGCGAGTTTTTCTTGAATTTGAGAGTGTTTCCAGTGTGGGCGTGTGTTTCTTTCAAACTGAGTATCTTTATATCATTTGAGTATGTTTACTATTGCACTTTGAGTATCTTTTCAATTCTCATTTGAGTATCTTTCTGTAAGGGTTTCTGATGCGAGTTTCTATTGAATTTGAGAGTGTTTCCAGTGTGGGCGTGTGTTTCTTTTAAACTGAGTATCTTTCTATCGTTTGAGTATGTTTACTTTTGCAATTTGAGTATCTTTTCAATTGTCGTTTGAGTATCTTTCTGAACGGCTTTCGATGCGAGTTTTTCTTGAATTTGAGAGTAATTCTAGTGTGGGCGTGTGTTTCTTTCAAACTGAGTATCTTTCTATCGTTTGAGTATGTTTACTATTGCAATTTGAGTATCTTTTCAATTCTCGTTTGAGTATCTTTCTGTAAGGCTTTCGGATGCGAGTTTCTATTGAATTTGAGAGTGTTTCCAGTGTGGGCGTGTGTTTCTTTCAAACTGAGTATCTTCCTATCGTTTGAGTATGTTTACTATTGCAATTTGAGTATCTTTTCAATTCTCGTTTGAGTATCTTTCTGTAAGGCTTTCTGATGCGAGTTTCTATTGAATTTGAGAGTGTTTCCAGTGTGGGCCTGTGTTTCTTTCAAACTGAGTATCTTTCTATCGTTTGAGTATGTTTACTATTGCAATTTGAGTATCTTTTCAATTCTCGTTTGAGTATCTTTCTGAACGGCTTTCTGATGCGAGTTTCTCTTGAATTTAAGTGTGTTTCCAGTGTGGGCGTGTGTTTCTTTCAAACTGATTATCTTTCTATCGTTTGAGTATGTTTACTATTGCAATTTGAGTATCTTTTCAATTGTCGTTTGAGTATCTTTCTGAACGGCTTTCGATGCGAGTTTTTCTTGAATTTGAGAGTGTTTCCAGTGTGGGCGTGTGTTTCTTTCAAACTGATTATCTTTCTATCGTTTGAGTATGTTTACTATTGCAATTTGAGTATCCTTTCAATTCTCGTTTGAGTATCTTTCTGTAAGGCTTTCTGATGCTAGTTTCTATTGAATTTGAGAGTGTTTCCAGTGTGGGCGTGTGTTTCTTTCAAACTGAGTATCTTTATATCATTTGAGTATGTTTACTATTGCACTTTGAGTATCTTTTCAATTCTCATTTGAGTATCTTTCTGTAAGGCTTTCTGATGCGAGTTTCTATTGAATTTGAGAGTGTTTCCAGTGTGGGCGTGTGTTTCTTTTAAACTGAGTATCTTTCTATCGTTTGAGTATGTTTACTTTTGCAATTTGAGTATCTTTTCAATTGTCGTTTGAGTATCTTTCTGAACGGCTTTCGATGCGAGTTTTTCTTGAATTTGAGAGTAATTCTAGTGTGGGCGTGTGTTTCTTTCAAACTGAGTATCTTTCTATCGTTTGAGTATGTTTACTATTGCAATTTGGGTATCCTTTCAATTCTCGTTTGAGTATCTTTCTGTAAGGCTTTCTGATGCTAGTTTCTATTGAATTTGAGAGTGTTTCCAGTGTGGGCGTGTGTTTCTTTCAAACTGAGTATCTTTCTATCCTTTGAGTATGTTTACTATTGCAATTTGAGTATCTTTTCAATTGTCGTTTGAGTATCTTTCTGTAAGGCTTTCTGATGCGAGTTTCTATTGAATTTGAGAGTGTTTCCAGTGTTGGCGTGTGTTTCTTTCAAACTGAGTATCTTTCTATCGGTTGAGTATGTTTACTATTGCAATTTGAGTATCTTTTCAATTGTCGTTTGAGTATCTTTCTGTAAGGCTTTCTGATGCGAGTTTCTATTGAATTTGAGAGTGTTTCAAGTGTGGGCGTGTGTTTCTTTCAAACTGAGTATCTTTCTATCGTTTGAGTATGTTTACTATTGCAATTTGAGTATCTTTTCAATTCTCGTTTGAGTATCATTCCGTAAGGCTTTCTGATGCGAGTTTCTATTGAATTTAAGAGTGTTTCCAGTGTGAGCGTGTCTTTCTTTCAAACTGAGTATCTTTCTATCGTTTGAGTATGTTTACTATTACAATTTGAGTATCTTTTCAATTCTCGTTTGAGTATCTTTCTGAACGGCTTTCTGATGCGAGTTTCTATTGAATTTGAGAGTGTTTCCAGTGTTGGCGTGTGTTTCTTTCAAACTGAGTATCTTTCTATCGTTTGAGTATGTTTACTATTGCAATTTGAGTATCTTTTCAATTCTCGTTTGAGTATCTTTCTGTAAGGCTTTCTGATGCGAGTTTCTGTTGAATTTGAGAGTGTTTCCAGTGTGGGCGTGTGTTTCTTTCAAACTGAGTATCTTTCTATCGTTTGAGTATGTTTACTTTTGCAATTTGAGTATCTTTTCAATTCTCGTTTGAGTATCTTTCTGTAAGGCTTTCTGATGCGAGTTTCTATTGAATTTGAGAGTGTTTCCAGTATGGGCGTGTGTTTCTTTCAAACTGAGTATCTTTCTATCATTGAGTATGTTTAATATGGGACTTTGAGTATCATTTCAATTCTCGTTTGAGTATCTTTCTGTAAGTCTTTCTGATTCGAGTTTCTATTGAATTTGAGAGTGTTTCCAATGAGGGCGTGTGTTTCTTTCAAACTGAGTATCTTTTTATCATTTGAGTATGTTTACTTTTGCAATTTGAGTAACTTTTCAATCCTCGTTTGAGTATATTTCTGAACGGCTTTTGATGCGAGTTTGTATTGAGTTTGAGAGTGTTTCCAATGTGGGCGTGTTTTTCTTTCAAACTGAGTATCTTTCTATCGTTTGAGTATGTTTACTATTGCAATTTGAGTATCTTTTCAATTCTCGTTTGAGTATCTTTCTGTAAGGCTTTCTGATGCGAGTTTCTGTTGAATTTGAGAGTGTTTCCAGTGTGGGCGTGTGTTTCTTTCAAACTGAGTATCTTTCTATCGTTTGAGTATGTTTACTTTTGCAATTTGAGTATCTTTTCAATTCTCGTTTGAGTATCTTTCTGTAAGGCTTTCTGATGCGAGTTTCTGTTGAATTTGAGAGTGTTTCCAGTGTGGGCGTGTGTTTCTTTCAAACTGAGTATCTTTCTATCGTTTGAGTATGTTTACTTTTGCAATTTGAGTATCTTTTCAATTCTCGTTTGAGTATCTTTCTGTAAGGCTTTCTGATGCGAGTTTCTATTGAATTTGAGAGTGTTTCCAGTATGGGCGTGTGTTTCTTTCAAACTGAGTATCTTTCTATCATTTGAGTATGTTTAATATGGGACTTTGAGTATCATTTCAATTCTCGTTTGAGTATCTTTCTGTAAGTCTTTCTGATTCGAGTTTCTATTGAATTTGAGAGTGTTTCCAATGAGGGCGTGTGTTTCTTTCAAACTGAGTATCTTTTTATCATTTGAGTATGTTTACTTTTGCAATTTGAGTAACTTTTCAATCCTCGTTTGAGTATATTTCTGAACGGCTTTTGATGCGAGTTTGTATTGAGTTTGAGAGTGTTTCCAATGTGGGCGTGTTTTTCTTTCAAACTGAGTATCTTTCTATCGTTTGAGTATGTTTACTATTGCAATTTGAGTATCTTTTCAATTCTCGTTTGAGTATCTTTCTGTAAGGCTTTCTGATGCGAGTTTCTATTGAATTTGAGAGTGTTTCCAGTGTGGGCGTGTGTTTCTTTCAAACTGAGTATCTTTCTATCGTTTGAGTATGTTTACTTTTGCAATTTGAGTATCTTTTCAATTCTCGTTTGAGTATCTTTCTATAAGGCTTTCTGATGCGAGTTTCTATTGAATTTGAGAGTGTTTCCAGTGTGGGCATGTTTTTCTTTCAAACTGAGTATCTTTCTATCGTTTGAGTATGTTTACTATTGCAATTTGAGTATCTTTTCAATTCTCGTTTGAGTATCTTTCTGTAAGGTTTTCTGATGCGAGTTTCTGTTGAATTTGAGAGTGTTTCCAGTGTGGGCGTGTGTTTCTTTCAAACTGAGTATCTTTCTATCGTTTGAGTATGTTTACTTTTGCAATTTGAGTATCTTTTCAATTCTCGTTTGAGTATCTTTCTGTAAGGCTTTCTGATGCGAGTTTCTATTGAATTTGAGAGTGTTTCCAGTGTGGGCGTGTGTTTCTTTCAAACTGAGTATCTTTCTATCATTTGAGTATGTTTAATATGGGACTTTGAGTATCATTTCAATTCTCGTTTGAGTATCTTTCTGTAAGTCTTTCTCATTCGAGTTTCTATTGAATTTGAGAGTGTTTCCAATGAGGGCGTGTGTTTCTTTCAAACTGAGTATCTTTTTATCATTTGAGTATGTTTACTTTTGCAATTTGAGTAACTTTTCAATCCTCGTTTGAGTATCTTTCTGAACGGCTTTCTGATGCGAGTTTCTCTTGAATTTGTGAGTGTTTCCAGTGTGGGCCTGTGTTTCTTTCAAACTGAGTATCTTTCTATCGTTTGAGTATGTTTACTATTGCAATTTGAGTATCTTTTCAATTCTCGTTTGAGTATCTTTCTGAACGGTTTTCTGATGCGAGTTTCTCTTGAATTTGAGAGTGTTTCCAGTGTGGGCGTCTGTTTCTTTCAAACTGAGTATCTTTCTATCGTTTGAGTATGTTTACTATTGCAATTTAAGTAACTTTTCAATCCTCGTTTGAGTATCTTTCTGAACGGCTTTCTGATGCGAGTTTCTCTTGAATTTGTGAGTGTTTCCAGTGTGGGTGTGTGTTTCTTTCAAACTGAGTATCTTTCTATCGTTTGAGTATGTTTACTATTGCAATTTGAGTATCTTTTCAATTCTCGTTTGAGTATCTTTCTGAACGGCTTTCTAATGCGAGTTTCTATTGAATTTGAGAGTGTTTCCAGTGTGGGCGTGTGTTTCTTTCAAACTGAGTATCTTTCTATCGTTTGAGTATGTTTACTATTGCAATTTGAGTATCTTTTCAATTCTCGTTTGAGTATCTTTCTGAACGGCTTTCTGATGCGAGTTTCTATTGAATTTGAGAGTGTTTCCAGTGTGGGCGTGTGTTTCTTTCAAACTGAGTATCTTTCTATCGTTTGAGTATGTTTACTATTGCAATTTGAGTAACTTTTCAATCCTCGTTTGAGTATCTTTCTGAACGGCTTTCTGATGCGAGTGTCTCTTGAATTTGAGAGTGTTTCCAGTGTGGGCGTGTGTTTCTTTCAGACTGAGTATCTTTCTATCGTTTGAGTATGTTTACTTTTGCAATTTGAGTATCTTTTCAATTCTCGTTTGAGTATCTTTCTGTAAGGCTTTCTGATGCTGATA